>NC_031490.1:406060-421130 GCF_001602025.1 Plasmodium gaboni | reverse complement strand
TTTTTTTTTATTTTTTTTTTTTTTTTTTTTTTTTTTTTTTTTTTTTTTTTTTTTTTTTTTGGTCCATTTTTATTCATTCAAATTAACGTGCACATTATTAGTAAAAACCAAAAGAATTACACAGACAATTTGTTTAAATTTAAAGATTTAAAAAAAACGGAAATTAAAAAAAAAAAAAATAAAAAATAAACAAAATAATAAAAATTTAAAATTAAGTAAAAAAAAAAAAAAAAAAAAAATTATATACATATAAATTGTATAATTTATATAATGGAAAATAAATTTGAAAAATGGTAAATTAATAAATAAATAAATATATATATATATATAATATTGAATAATAAATTAAATAAAACGAATGAAAAGTGAAAAATGAAAAATAAAACATGAAAAATTCTTAATAATATTATATTGAAATATATATATATATATTATATATATATGTACATTAATTCAAAATCTAAAGACATTTAATATATATATATAAAGAAAAAAAAAAGTGTAACAAAAACTTATATATATTAGGTATAAAAAAAAAAATTAAGTAATCTCATATATAATAAATACATTATTCTATTATTTATAATAATACACATATCTTCTGTAGATAAAAAAAACTAAGCTGTAAAATAATTGTTTATGAATTTTATTCTATGAAAATTTCTTTTTTCATATCTTAAAATTTAGATGGTATGTATATTTTATATATTTTTTTAAAAATATATACAACAAGTTAATATATATATATATATATTTGTATTTATTTATAAGTACTTCTATTTCTTATTTTACATATAAAACAGTAATATATACATATGACAATAGAAATATATATGTTTATATACATTTTTATCCTTATTTTAATTTATTAAATGTGTATACTTATATATTACTTTATGAATAAAAAGTATAGCTTTTGCTTTTCCTTGTTTTCACATATATATACATACAAATATATATAAAATAAACAAAGAGTATTAATATAAATTTTTCTTTTAAAAAAAAAAAAAGAAAAAAAAAAGTATATTATATATATATATATATATATATATAATTTCGTGTTCTAAAATATCTATATATATTTATATAATTATATATATGTATTATGTTTTTATATGAATATGTACTTTGTTTTTATATGAATATGTACTTAAAAATTATGGTATAAATAAAAATCATATAATTTTTCTCAACATATTCATAATATAAAAAATGCAAGGAAAAGAACAATATTATATATTTCTCATATGATAAAATAATATAAAATAAAAACATTATATATAAATACATAGGAAATTAATGTTAGTGTCATAATATATATATATATAATAACAATGCCCAAATATTTTGTTAAGAGCAAAGAATAAAATATATTATAAATGCTTTTAAACAATCATAGGAAAAATATTAGAACTCTTATATAATATATATATTATTATATATATATATATTTATACTTATGAATTATTTTATGAGGACTTTTTATAAGCTCATATTTCATATTTAAATAAATAAATAAATAAAAAATATAATATATATTTTCCCGTTTTTCCTTTATATAATCATATAAAATTAATTTTTATGTTTTTTTTTTTCTTTTTTCTTTCATTTTTCATATTGAATTTACATATTTTTTATTTTTATAAACAGAGCTATATATTTTCATTTATTATATAAAAAAATAAAATCCGGAAAAATGAATCTAACATGTTTACAAATAAATATCCTTGTGGTAAAATATATTTAATTATAAATATTATAATTATATTTTTATATATTAAAAAATATATAATATATTAGATAAACTATGACGCATGCAAATGAAACATATATAAATATATAAATAACATTTTGATAAAATAAAAAAATGAATACCTTATATATGAATCATAATATATTATATATATGTTATATATTATTTATTTTTTTTTTTTAAATAAACCTTTTTTTTTCTCTTAATAATATATATTATAATGATTTTGTAAAGGATTTCTTATAATAAAAAAAAATATAATTTATATCCATAAATTATATATTTATATATATATATATATATTATATACAGCTTTGTATTATTTTGTATAAGAATACACAACATTATATAAAATGAAATAAAAGTTTATTAAACTTTTTTTTTTCTTTTTTTTATGCCCCTAGTTATTGTATACATGGTAAATACAAAGATGGTATTTTTATTGTATCCTATGGAATAAAATAGGACTATTAAAAATATGATAATCCATTATAGACCTGTAAAATAAATTTATTCTTTTATATATATCATTACAACAACATTGTAAGTTACAAATTATAGCTGTAGGTCATCGATATGTAGTTAACATATATGTATTATAATTATATAAATTATTACCTAATATATTATAAAATAATATGTTATATTTGTATTTTTAATTTTCATTGTGTTCATTAAGAGAAAACCTTTTTTGTAAATCATATATAATATATTTTATTTACTTTTATAAATATATTAAACACAAATGAAACAAAAAGAAAAAAAAAAAAAAAAAAAAGAATACATATATTTGAAGACATATAAATATATATAATATATATAATATATATATATTTTTTATTATATATATTCTTGGAAATTCTATGTAAAATTATTATAATATTTATATGATTAAAAAATATCTGTCCTTTTGAATATTAAATCAACTTCTTTCTTTAAAATAAAAAGAAATGTTTATATAAGGAAATTTTTTTTGTATTTTATATATGTAGGTAATTTTTCACATTTTTTTAATAAATTACATATCTTATATATACAAATATTCCATATATACAAGTGTTGCAATATAAATAATTAAGCTTTCCTTTTTTTATAAATTTATAAAAACTATATATTTCACATTATATTACAAAAAAGGCAAAAACACGTCCAACTATGATATAAAAAATTTCGATAAATGAAATATTTAAATTTTTTAATAAAATAAAAAGTAAACACCTTTTTAAAAAATACATAAAAAAAGGAATGTAATAAGAATAATATATGAATAAAACAAAAAAAAAAAAAAATGAAAAAAAAATTTTAAATATATAATTAAAAATATTGTATTATGTATTTTTATATTAACTTTATAAAATACCCTTGAAATATAACTGTGTTTTATTAGGTTAAAAAAATATTATATTATGATATATACATAAAATAAATTATATATGGGGAAGAGAAGATGTTGTAGGCATATTTTACATATATATATATATATATATATATATATATATATATATAATATATTATTTATTTAAAATATATATTTTTTAGCTATTATTATTATTTAATTTTTTAAAGGATCCTTTGTTTTCAATTTTTCTTATTTATAAATTCATTATATATATATAAATAAATAAATATACAAATAAATATATTTATATATATTATTAATTATTAAATATATTTATTTTTATTTTTTATTAGTAAAGTATATTTTGTATTTGTAATGATTATAACGTCTCCATATAAAAAAATAAATAAATAATAAAAATAAATTATAAAAAAAATAAATATTATTAAAATAGTTGACAAGTATAATAATACAACATATATATATATATAATATATTTAAGATATTTTTATTTTGTGTGATTTGAATAATTCGTTTAATTTATAATACAAAGGATTTTTTTTTTTTTTTTTTATAATATATGATTATATTTATGAACATATTTAAAATGATTCGTTTCTATAAAAAATAAAAAGAACAGCTCAATATATATATATATATATATATTTATTTATTTATTTATTTATATTTTTATAATATATTCCTTTTTTTAATTTTTAAAAGATGTCAATTATTAGCAATATAGAAATTCAGAAGAAGTTTTTTGACTTTTACGAAGGAGACAAGAATGTTTATTTCTGCAAAGAATACGAAGCGTTTTTATGTTTATGTGATAATAACTTATATTGTTTTAAGATAGATGAAGAAAAAAATTCCAAATATTCAAGTTTATATGATATTTTATACCCAACATGTATATTAGAATCTTGTGTAGATATAGATGATATAAAAGAAAATTATCAGAAAAAATATTTAAATAAACATTGTATTTCATTATTTAGTTCTATTAGATATTATTATTATTGCGATAATAATGTATTTTTATCAACCGATGATAATAATATACATCATTATTTAATAGTATATAATAATAATAACATAAAAGGGAATGGTTCATATGATGATGATATAAAAAATGGAGAAGGAGTAAACAATAATAATTATAATAATAATAGTAAGGATATTTATTTATATGAAGGAAAAGAAGGTATTGAAGGAGAAAGTAATGGAAATGATTATTCTTATAGTTATAATTGGATACATTTAGAAAAAAAAAAAATATGGAAATCAGAGAATATTGTTGTATCATGTTTTTACTATAAAAATGATGATGCTAATGATGATGATGATGATTATAAAAAATTAGTTGTTGGATATAATAATGGTTTAATAAATGTATATAATATAAATACGTATAAATTAAAAATATCTTATAAAATACATAATACTAGGATTACAAATCTTAAGTTTTATAAGAATTTCATTATAAGTTCTGATGTTACAAAAAATATATTTATTTATGATATTATAAAAAGAGAGAGAATAATATCATGTGAAGATCATATGGGTGGTATAATTGACCTTCTTTTTTTGGAGGTCCCTAATGGAAAAAATGAAAAAAAGGCACAACAAAATGAGGTTGACAAAGATGGTATTCTGATTAATGAAGAGGATGATGATATGAGTAATGATGACAGTAACAGTGATAGTGATAATAATGATAATAATGATAATAATAATAATAATAATAATAATAATAATTATAGTGACGAAAAAAAAAAGATATATGAAAAGAATGAAGAAAAATTAATAGGTTTTATAAGTATCGGGAATGATAAAATTATGAATATTTGGGATTTGAATATCCTTAATTTATATAATGAAGAAGATATGAATAATCTGATTAGTAACAATAACTTGAGTAAAAAAAAAAAAAGTAAATCAAACAAACCTAATAAAAATAATAGTTTATTGAAATTTAATCCTATAAAACAATTTTACTTAAGTAGTGATATTAATCATGCTGTGATTATACCATCAATAATATTTCAAAATGAAAATAATGATGAAAAAAAAAAAAAAAGAAAATTTATCATTACAGATGAAAATATTAAATGGTTAATATTAACTCATGATAATGATGGAAACCTTCTATTTTATAATCCAATAAAAGGAGATGTGATATATAAATATAAAGAAAATAAAAATACTATTAATCCAAGTAATATAAGTAAATTCTTTTTATTAAAATATTTTTTATATATATTTAGAGAGGATAGTTCATTATTAATTTATGATATAAGATATTTTAAATTATTAAAAAATTATGTATGTAAATTAGAAGGAATTTTTGAAATATTATTTTTTAATCCTAATTCTGAACAGTTAATATCTGATCAAAAATATTCTATACATAACAAGCATGAAGATCACGATCAAGATGACGAAGAAGAAGATATGTTATATAAAACATCAAATGATGAAAAGACAAAAAAAAAAAAATGTGTAATATTATTAGGTGATAATATTATAAGAATATTAAAATTTAAAAATAATTTAATAAGTCAAAGATTATTAATAGGTCATGAAGATATTGTATCGTGTATAAAATTAAATGAAAAAAATTTACTATTATTTAGTGCTTCCAATGACAAAAATATATTTATATGGAGTTTGAGAAATTATTATTGTTTATATATATTAAAAGATAATTTATATCCAATTAATGCAATAGATATTAATTTAAAGCATTTTCCATCTATAACATTAGTAAGTGTATGTGAAGATAGTAGTTTGAGATTATGGAAGTGTAACATCGATGAGGAAAAGTTAAAGAAAAATAATAGTAATAAGAGAAAAAGGAAATTTGAAGATATTTTTGAAAATAAGGAATCTATTCAAAGTACATTAACAATATATCCTCACAAGGTTCTAATAAATGACATTGCCATATCTCCCAATTGTAAAGTAAGAAATAAAATAAAAAGATAATAAATGTTATATGTTATATGTTATATATATATATATATATATATATATATATGTATATATGTATGTATGTATAATTATGCATTAATGTTTATCATTCCTTTTATCATATATATATTATATAAACCTTTGCGTATTACGAAATATATATTATTTATATTTTATTATTTATTATTATTTATTTATTATTATTTATTTATTATTATTTATTTATTATTATTATTTTTTTTTTAGCTTGTTGCCACTTGCAGTAAAGACAAAACGGTAAAAATATTTGAAACACAAAACTTAAAGCTTATTCACATTTTAGAAGGTCATAAAAAATCTGTTCAGAATGTGTACTTTTCTAAGAATGATAATATCCTATACAGTAACTCATACGAATGTGTAAGAATATGGAGTCTTAACAATTTTGAATGTTTGAAAAGTATACAAAGTTTGGACTTTAATATTACTAGAGTATTAATATTAAATGATAGTTGTATGATAAATGGATATAGTAATGGAAATATAAGTATAATAAATATAAAGAATTGTGAAAAGTTATTAACAATAAATTATCATAAAGATAAAATATTTTGTTTACAAAGTTATGAAGATGGTAATAAAAATAATAATATTATATCTGCTTCAATAAATGGAGAACTTATATTTTTTAAAGATATTAGTGATAAAATAATCACAGAACATGTTTTTGAAAAAAGAAAGAATATCTTTTATGAAAACTGTTTAGAAAATTTGTTGAAGGAAAAAAAAATAAATGAGTCCTTATTAATTTGTTTAAAGTTAGATAAAAAATTTAAATTTAAAACTATAGTAGAGAACTATTTAAATTATTACACTTTTTCAATATTAAATATATTGAAAAAATATCAACATGAGTATGGTATTAAACAGCTCATAAATAAGAATAAACAAATAAATAATAGTAATATTCTTAATAATAATATAATTAAGAAAGAACAAGATTTTATTCAAACCAAAAATATAAATAATAATACAGTAACAGAATCGTCTATGGAAACTCAGACATCGATTAATAATAAAGAAGCACATCAAAATATTGTGACTAGCGAAGTAGATTATAATAATATGGATAATAATAATTTTTATAATATTTTTGAAAATTCCGATTTCTTAGAAAGTTATATTTTTAAAGAATTATCATATATGCAAAAAGAAGGCTTATCTGAAGAAGCCATGGATGAACAAAAAGTGAAAGAGACCGAAATAAATAAGAATACTAATATATATAATACAAAGGATGAAAAAAATGATCTACCCGCTATACATATAAACAATAATGATGATAATGATAATGATTATAATTCAAAGGAAGATGATAATTTTGTTTTGTTTTTAAAAAAAATGAAAAAAAAAAGTGAACATTCTTATTTCTTATATTTAAATAAACTTATGGAATTTATTACATTTTTTGTGGTTAATCATAGATGTGCTTACATATCTAATTTCCTTTTAAATAGTATAATTAAATATATCGATCATGAAGATATTTGTAAAATTAATAACTATCAATATTTTTTCGAGGTCTATAATAGTTATATACCACGTCATAAAAACAGGTATGTGAAGTCTTTGCAAAAATCCAAATGCTTTGAGCTTATTAATATTAATTACTATAAGGGAGACATAAAAATGATGAGTTGACAATTTGGATATTAACTGTGATCAAATGAACATAGATACATAGAAAGGAATAAATGAATAAATAAATAAATATATATATATATATATATATATATTTATGTTGTGTTTTGTTTTTATTTATTATTATATTTTTTTTGTTATTTAAAGAACCTTTATTTTTGAAATAATTTTTTTTTATAATTTTGTGTTTTAAAATTGTATATATGAATATATATTCAACATGAGTTAAAAAAAAAAAAAAAAATACATAAAAAAAAATGTTATTAATTTATACACAAAAAAAAATAAAATAAAATAAAGAGGAGTGGGGATTATATAATATATATATATATATTATATAATTTTTATTATATATTGAATATTTTTAAAAAAAACCTATGAGATAATTTAATAATTGTATTAGTTACTATATATGAAAATTTAAAGAAACCCTTGGTTACAACATAACTAATACATCCAAGTGTAAACATAACAGGCATTCCTACACAACAACAGAAATATAATAAGACTAATGACCTTTCTAATTCTTGTCTAAGTTTTTTAATAGTATTAGTAAAACACGATTTATCACATAGAAAAAATTCTCGATTATCTATATAGATATTGCTTAAATCTATATTATCAAATTGAAATAATTCTTCTATTATGGTTATGATATCTTTACTATTTTTATCTTTAAAATTAAAATTTTTTCTTAAGGGTAAAATATTTAAAAATTCTTCACAATTTGATGAATTATCGTTTTCAATAACATCACCTAATTGATCTATATGTTTTAATCCATTATTTCTAGAATTAGAATTATGATCATTAAAATTATATTTATTTATTTTTGTTGTTTTTTTTTTCTTTCTTTTTTCACGAGATTCATTAGAAATATGCTCTAATGGATTTACACTTATGTCATTATATCCCACTGAAAATGAACTATTTAATCGGTTAATATTAACATTATCATCATCATAATAATTATTATTATTATGGTGATTATGTTCATACATTTCTCTAGATTCTTCATTTAATGGTCTATTATTTATTAAAGAAGTATCTTGATTTTGTAAGAAATTGATATTTCTACTATTCCTTGACATGCTGTTTGTTGATACATCCTGTTTTATATACACATTCTCTTTATTTACCATAATATTAGTATGATTAGAAGAAGTAGTAGTTGTAGTATCAATTGATGCAGATGGACAAAGAATGTTATCTAATGAATATTGTAAATTCTTTAGAATATTTATCTTTCTTGATATATAATTATTATTAGTACTACAATTATTATGGTTGTTATTATTAATATGATGATGCTTTAAATTATTTAGATTATTAAGATAATTAAAATTTGTATTCATTAATAAATTATAATAAAAGGAATAATAAGTAAAAGAAAAACGCATATTTAATTGATACTTTTCTTTTAATGTAAGCATAAAAATTCTATTTTTGAAATAAAATAAATTCGCACAACTGGAACAGCTTATTAATCTATGCTCACATGATTGTTCATGCGCTTTTATTTTACTTTTCTTATCATAATATTCACATCCTAATATATAATTCTTACATCTTTTATATTCACATATATTTATATGTGTTTTGTAATCCTTAATTTTTATTTTCTCATTACATAAATGGCATTTAATTCTTATTTCTTCATATTCCTTCTTTTGTTTGCCTAAAAGAGGGTGTAAGCAAATATATATATTATATATATATATATATATATACAATATAGTATATTTTAGTTACAAAATAAATATATAACATTTAGAGATATGCATAAAAATTTTACCCCTTTATATTATAAATATCGTACCTGTTATTTTTTTTAAATTATTATGTTTAATTATTTGCTTGCATATTGGACAATTTCTTTTATGAAGTAGAGAATAATACATACATTTATAACAACTACATGAGAAAAAAAATAAAAGGCGAACATGTTTATAACAAGGAAAAGTTTAAAAAAATGAACTAAGACATTATTAATATAGCACATATAAATATATATATATATATATATATATTGATATATAGTATATATTTTTATTACTAACCATATGTGGTTGCATAATGTTATTACTGGTGTATCACATAAGTCTAAGCAGACTGAACAAATAAAATCTGTGAAAATAAAATTGTTTAAAATTAAATGATTATTTCTTTCAATTGTTTAATATATTTTCTAATAAATAAATATATATATGTATACATTTCATTTAACAAAAAAATATGTAATATAAAAGAATATGTGTATACATATTTGTTTCATTTTTTTTTTTATTATTATTTTGTACTTTCATAAATTTCTTCTTTCTCTAAACAGTTTGATCTTAAGAATGGAGAACATATATGAAATAGAGATAATATACTCATATTTATTATTTTACAAAATACTCAAATGACGAAAAATAAATTCTTTTATATAATTGGAATATTATTGGAGGCACAAAAAATATATATATATATATAATAGTTATATTTCATATGATATAATAATAACAAAACATTTTACATGGAAATTATTATAAAAAACGAAAAAAAAAAATTAAAAAAAAAAATTAAAAAAAAAACGAAAAAATTAATAAATATAAGAATATACATAAAAATAAATACGCTTCTTTAAATATTTATTTTTATAAAAATAATTATAATTTAATTTTCATTATATGCATACATAAAATACACATTTATGAAAATTTGTGATTTTAAAAAAATTTTTTTTTTTTTTTTTAAAAAGGTGGAGCAATAAATAATACATTCCTCTTATTTTCCTGCACATAAATATATATATATATATATATATATATATATATTTTATATAGGTATAATTTATATATATATATTTACTTTATTTTTTTTTGAGGATGGATAAAAAATTAAATACATATATTTAATATACTATTATTTATACTATTCTTATATATATATAGCATTATACATTATTTTTATATATATGTAAAAAAACATATTTTCTTATAATATATTAAAAGGACTCAAAAAAAAAAAAAATAAAAAAAAAAATTATAATATACATATTATTTATATTAGATTATATTGTTGATATATTTTTTTTGTTATTTATAGAAAAAAAAATTATTTAGTTGGAAACTATTTAATTATCTATATTTCACCAATGATTTTTTTTTCTTTTTTTTTTCAAAAATTCTCTACTCATATATGTAATAATATGTATAATATGTATTATATATATATATATATATATAATATATATATATATATCTAATAATATTTAATAACATATTATGCATTATATATATATATAAATATATATATATATATATATATTATATATATGATGTTATTATTATTTAATTTCTATAATATTCGTAAAACTCAAATTTTATTTTACTTCTTAAATATAATAATATATGTAATATCTTTTTTAATAATAAGATTTTGAAGGGTAAGGTATATATATATTATATATAATATTCATAAAATGTCATATATAGCCATAATAATATATATAAATATATGTTATATGTATATATGAACATAATATTATATATATATAATATAATATATTATAATTATATATATTATAAAGGTACTAAAAAAATGAACAAATATATTATTATATATGTATAAATAATTATACGGTATATAACTGTTTATATTATATATATACATATATATTTTAGATATAATTTAATAAATGTGATTATTTTTATAAATATTTTATATAATATTTGAATATTGAGTATAAATAAAAAATATATATTATAATATAATAATAATTTATGTATAATTTATTTAAATTAAATTAAAATTAACATAATATATATAATTTTTTATTATAAAAAAATATATATATTTTTTTTTTATTTATTCTTTTATTTATATTATATATATATATATATTGTATTTACTTGTATATTTTATCATAATTATATTTATATATATGTACTTTTTTTTTTAATTTTTTATTATTATTTTTTTTTTTTTTTTTACAAAACTTATAATAATATAATTATATTATCTTGTTCAGATCCTGTTGATTTATATGTTATATATAATTGATTAATATATGAATTATTATTATATTTTATTATATACATATTATTTTTATATATATAATTTTTTTTTTTTTTTTTTTTCATGTCATTTTATATAATTCTTAATATATGTATGTGTTTGTTTTTAAGCTTATTCATGTTTTATGAAAATATGATAAAGATATACTTACACCTTTAAATATTGAGTACGATATAAAATATTATATAAAAATTGTTATAGATATATATGTATAGTGGTTTTTTTATATTATATGTATTAAAAATAATTAGATTATGAAATATAATATAATATAATATAATATAATATTATTTTGTTCTATTTTATTTTAATTTTTTCTCTTCATTATTTTGAATATATATATATATATATATATATATATATGTTCTATATAAAAATAAGAATGTATGATGCTTTTATAAAAAAATAATGAAAAAGGGAAATAAAATAAAAGAATGATTTTTTTAAATTTATATGACATATAATATATACACAAGAACAAGAGAACAAAAAAAAAAGAAAAAAGAAAAAAATTAAAAAAGAAAAATAAGCACATAGAATATATGTGTACTAAATGTAATATAGATATATTCCATTGTAATAAATATATTATATATATATATATATATAATATATTATATATATGTATGTTTGCTTTTTCATATATTTTAACACATTTATTATAGAAAAAATTAAAATAAAACATTTTCCGTTTGTTACAGATTAAAAAAAAAAATAATAAAAAAAATAAAAAAAAATAAAAAAAAAAAATAAAAAAAATAAAAATAAAAATGGTATCATTAAGATTAGATAATAATAGATATATATCATTTAACCAGGATTATGGTTGTTTGTGTATGGCCAATGAGAAAGGTTTCAAGATATACAACACAAACCCGTTTACTCAAACATATAGTAGAGGTAATAATTTAGATGTATAAATAAATATGTGGAAATATTATATATATATATATGTATACATATATATGTGTTTATAATTATTTATATATATATATATATATATATTTTTTTCGCAGATTTGACAGATAGAAATAAGAATGGCTTATACCTAGCCGAAATGTTATATCGATGTAACATTTTAGCAATAACAGGCAATAAGAATGATAAGAAAGGGAAATGGGCAAAAAATGTTTTGATAATATGGGATGATAGACAAATGAGAGAAATAGCTAAATTAACATTTTCATCAAATATTATAGGTGTAAGATTGTTAAGAGAAATAATTGTAGTTATATTAGAATATAAATTATGTATATATAGATTAAAAGATATAATATTACTTGAAACGTTAAATACTTCAAAAAATGTATCAGGTTTATGTTGTTTATCTAATATTGATAAAAATATTATTATTGCTTATTTATCACCAATAAAAGGAAGAGTAAATATTCATATATTCGAAATAAATTCAAGTGAAAATATACATGAAGAATTACCTTATATAAATTTTAAAACAAATTTGAGTATATATGCGCATGATAATTCTATTGGATGTATTAATTTAAGTAATGATGGTAAATTACTTGTTACATCATCAACAAAAGGTACTATAATTAGATTATTTAATACCTTTGATGGAACATTATTAAATGAATTTAGAAGAGGTACTAAAAATGCAAAAATTTTATCCTTAAATATCAGTGAAGATAATAATTGGCTATGTTTAACTTCTAGTAGAAATACAGTTCATGTATTTTCTATATATAAAAAAAAAAGACCCTTAAGAAAGGTGGATATTATATGTAAAGGCAAAAATGTATCTCCACCAGCTTTATTAAATTATGAAAAAGAATCAAAAAATAAAAAATCTTCTTTAAAATGTTTATTACCTTGTCATCCGTATTTAAATAGTGAATGGAGTTTTGCTTCATATAAATTACCAGGCAAAAAAATTTCATCCATTTGTGCATTTGTCAATGATCAAAATTGTATTATTGTTATCTGCTCAAATGGAATCATTTATAAATTAAGATTTAATGAACATATCGGAGGTGATATGTTTAAAATCTCATCACATAGTTTTGATTAATTTTTAGTAATCCTCACAAAATAATTATGACCAATAGCTACATTTCATAAATAAATAAATAAATATATATATATATATATATATATATATATATTAAATTAAACTTTTTTTTTTTTTTTAATAAACTTTTTAATAATCCCCTAAAAGCAATATATATACATATAAATATATAGTTAATATATATATATTATATATATATATATATATATATATATATATTTGAACATCTTATTGAGCCCAAATGTGAAGATGGATGAAAAGAAATAAAAAAAAGGAAGATGTCTTATACAAAAATGAACCAAGTTTTTGATTAATATATATGTAACAAGTTGTTAAAGCAGAAAGAAAAAAAAAAGAAAAAAAAAAAAAAAAAATTAAAAAATTAACACAAAAATAAATAAAAAAATATATATATATATATATATATATATTCATTTTGTTTTATATTTGCTTTAAAAGAAAAAAAAAACAATCTATACCATTTGATAAATTTACACATATAATCTGTATACATATATAGAGAATTAATTGCCTTTTCCATATTGATTATATTACACATATATAGATTTATATATTTTCATTGGAACAATTTTATATCGATATTTCTTCCTTTTTTTTTTTTTTTTTGGAATTCTAAATAATATAATATATATATATGTATTTATTTATATATTTATGTACTTACCTACATAATTATCTTTTGAAAAATATATAATATTGCATTTTCTATAGAGAGCTAATAAAAAAAAAAAATAAATAAAATAATAATGATAAATGAAATAAAATCAAATAAAATAATAATAAAAAGAATAATTATTTATATTATTTATTTATTTTATTCATTTATATTTATTTTATTTTATTATTATTATTTATTTATATTTTTTTTTTTTCATTTTGTGTTTTTCTTCTTGGCTTATTTTTATGTTTAATATATATATATATATATATACACATATTTTTTGGAATATTAATTTTCCGCATATATAAATTTTAATTTTTTTTTTTTATTTATATTTTTATTTACTTTTTTTTTTTTTTTTTTTTCATTTATTCATTCACTTATTTTTTTTTTTTTTTTTTTTTTTTTTTTTTTAAAAAAAAAAAAAAAAAATAAATTTTTTTTTTTTTTTTTTTTTTATATATAATATATTTTAATATTTTTAAATTTTATTTTTTTTTTTTAAATGATTTTAAATTTTTTTTTTTATATATTTTTTTTATAAAATAT
>NC_031490.1:385253-405760 GCF_001602025.1 Plasmodium gaboni | reverse complement strand
ATATAATAATAATACAATAGTTTATACATAAATAATTACATATATAAATATAAATAAATATATATATATAATATAATATTATAAATAGTTTGTTTATTGTTTATTGTATATTGTATCTTTTTTTTTTTTTCTTCCATATTATATATATACCAAAAAAAAAAAAAAAAAAAAAAAATACATACTATTTTTTTTTATTATATATATATATATTTTATCTCTTATTTTGTATTTTAAAAATAATACGTATTTTTTTTTATTATTATTTTATTTTTTTTTTTTTTTTTTTTTTTTTTTTTTTTTTTTTTTTTTTTTTTTTTTTTTTTTTTTTTTTTTTTTTTTTTCATTTATTCATTCACTTATTCTTTATTTTTTTTTATTTTTGTTTTTTTTAAAAAAAAAAAAAAAGAATAAATTATCCTTTTTATTATATATATATATATAATATATATTAATAATCTGAAACATTAATTTTTTTTTGGAACCGAATTTAAAATTATTTTATTATAAAGTGTTTCTATAAAGACATGGTTTATTATTATGTCATTTAATGAATGTGCTTTGATATGTTGATATATTGTAAGCATATCATTAATATTATGTTTATCTAATAAGAATATGGAATAATTATATACCTTCTGAAATAATTTCTTATAAGTTATAAAAAAATGATAAATATCTTTACTAGTATATTGTTGATATAATGAATTTTTGTCAAAATTTATTAACATTATTTTTTCTAAATTTATGTGAAACTCTTTTATTAGTAAATCAAAAATATTCTCTTGGTTTATTTTCAGTTCATTTTTTGATGATGTATAATATATATTATGTAAGTCTTGTTCTTTTACTGATTGTAGAGATATATTTTGATCTAAATTTAAATGATTAATAGTATGTTTTGTGTCTTCCAAATTTAATACGTTTATATATTTATTATGATTCATTATGTTGGTTTCTTCTTCGCTTTTTATTTTATTATTCATCATATGATTTTTTATTTTTATGATTTTATTGGATGATATTTGATTCATGTTTTGTATATCATGATGAATTAATTTGTTTAAGAAAAATTTATATTTTTTTAATAAATTTTCATTTTGAAAACACTTTTCTTTAAAGAGAAAAATGTTATATAGAATAAAAAAGTTAACCATGATATGTCTGTAACCTATCAAAGTATATATAAAAGTTTGTATATCACAATTAACTCTAGAATTAATAAGACTTAATATATAGATATTTATATATTCTATAAGATAATTATTAAAATATCTATTCATAGATAAACCAATAGTATATGGTAGAATAAGAAATTCTTTCGAATTAATTTTATTAAATGTATTTATATATCTCATTTTTTTATTATACATATTTAATCTTCTTTTTATTTTATTATGATTTAAATGATTTACTATATTTTTTTCTAATGGATCATTTGTTGAATTTTCTTCATCATCCAATAATTTTGGATTCGTTTTCATTTTTTCGATTTCGCTAATTAATCTATTCGATATATTTTCTAACAAATTAGTGTCGAATTTTTCAAATTTTGAAATAAAAAAAAATAATAATTTTAAATTATGAAAATCAAAATTTACTGAATTCTCATTGAAATAGTTCAAAATTTTGTTCAGTAAAAAATTGAACATATCATTTAATTTATAGAACGAGTTTATATAATCTATTAGACGATCCATTTCGTTATTATCGTCTACTAATGTGTTATTATAATTGGATGTATTTGTAATAGCAGGGGGAAATATATTTGATATGTTTGACATATTTGACATATTTCTTATATTACTAGTAATATCATTTTCATCATCTAATACAATATCCTTTTTTTTTATCTTTTCATATATATAACCTTTTTCATCTTTTTTACATTTAATTAGGGAATAAATTAAAATGTCTATATTATCAATATGATCATATTTTTGTATATAATTATATATATAATTATAACACCCATGTTTGCTTTTCATTTCCTTATTATTTTCTTTAAGATACCTTTGAACAATTTTTAGTTCTGTCAAGTTCGGTTTCTTATGAAGAATATTTTGAATATTTGAATTACATACCTTTTGAAAATGATATATATATTTGGTAATATTTATTAGCTCTTTAAAATTACAATTTACATAACCACTCAAATTAAAAAAATTTATGGTATTGTTTATAAGAATACTAAATAAAAGAAATATTATATCTAGCTTTAAATAATTCAATTTGTATAAGCATCCATATATTTCACATATTAGATAGGATGTTAACAGATTTTTATTTTTCGGTATTTCATTAAGAAGATTATTAACATAATGAATTTTGTTTTTATTTATAATATTGTTATAACATGCATGATCATTATTATTATTGTTATTATTAATATGAATATTATTTATGTCCATGTTATTCTCATTATTTTGTTCCTTCCAAAGTTTATTCTTTCTCGTAAATTTTATAAGTTCTTGAACAAAATGAGGTACCTGATAATATTTTACATTTTTTTTATTAACGTTGCTATTTCTGGTTAATTTTATTTTTTCCTTTTTTATGTAAGACGGTAATCTTTTACTAACAATTAATAGAGGGTCTGCCTTTCTTCTTAATGAACTTATTTTGATCATTTATAAATATATTTTATTAAAACAATGAAATAAAAATATATATATATATATATATATATTTCTAAATTTATATTCATATTTTTTTTTTTTTATTTTATTATTTTATTTTTTTTTTTTTTTGAATTTCCTCTATAATGTTCATATATATACCTTAAAGAAAACACCTTTATATAATTACAGAAAAGTCCCTCACATTTTTTATGAATTGTGTGTGGTAATGCTAAAACGTATGTATTTATTTATTTATTTATTTTATTGTTCATACTTCAATTTAATACTTTTATTTATTTACATTCTCCTTAGCATATTTTAATATTATATTAAAGATTATTTAATATAAATGTATATAAATACAAATATATCATCAGAGGAATTGTGTTTATATCAACCAGAAAAATTAATATATATTATATATTTTTTTATTAACATAATTCTTTTCTTTTTTTTTTTTCCATACACATTTATTCTTTATATTTTCTTTTTCATTTTTCCAGGTTATAACAAAAAGTAAAATAAAAAAAAAAAAAAAAAAAAAAAAATACATAAAAATATTCTTATATAGAAATTATATATGCATATTATATAATAGGAACAATGCAAAAAAAAAAAAAAAAAAAAAAAAAAAAAATTTTAAAGAAATATTCATTAAACTTTTTATTTTTTATATATGTGCAAGAGATAATATATTATTTATTTTTTATTTTCTTCATATTCAATGACATCCCAAAAATTTCGATGCAATTTTTCCCAGGTTTTCATGTCATAATATTTTGGATTGCTACTTCTATAAAAAGGAGTGTTTTATGAAAGGAAAAAAAAAAAAGAAAAATAAATAAATAAATAAATATATATATATATATATATATATATATATAAAATAATGCATATAATTATTTTCATTAAGTTTTTATTATTAATTACTTCCAAGTATAAAGGGCTCTTTCGAGCCACATCAAATTAGATGTGCGCACATTTTTAATATTTTCATTTTCTATAAAAGCATTAACAGTTAATAAATGATTGTAATCTTGGTTGTTAATAAGTCCACCGAATTTTAGAATGTTATCCATAAAATCGCTTTGTTTAATATCATCTGATAATAAGCCTATATTGAACGTGAAACCTAAAAAGAAGATAATATAAAATAATAAAAATATGAAATAATATTTCAATCACGTATTTATTAATACAAATAGATCTATCTATTTCTATATATTATATATATATTATATATATATATCATTTATATATCATTTATATGTACCCTTTAAAACTTGTTTTCGGTATTGATTCAATATAGTACGAACAACAGGATATCTTAAAAAATAGTTATATATTTGATCATCTCTATTTTGTTCATTTGTTTCTTTTCGTTTAAATTGTTCTAACATTTTGTAAAAAATATGATGAATTTCATTTAATAATGACATTAAATAATATAATTGTTTATCATTATCTTTGAAATTGAATTCTGTTAAATTTTTTGGAATAAAGAAAGATTCATAATATTCATTGTTTTGTTTTACTTCATTATTATTTGTTGAAGTATTATTCATTTGGTTCATATGTTTTGAACATTTAGATATTTTCACATTTGAATTTTTATTAGTTTTTTTTATAATTTTTTTTTTAACTTTCATTTTATATTTTTTTAATTCATTACGGGGATCATCATTTTTATCAGAATTTTTTTTATAATTATTATTATTCTTTTTATTTTTTTCATAACATTGTTTATTTTTTTCATCTTTTACATTTGAATGTTTTCCATCCATATAATCATCCATAAATGTATATTCTTCATCATTTTCATCTTTCAAATTTACAAATTCACCCTCAAAATCATCATCTAAAAACATATGTATTTCATCCTCTTGATCTTTTAGATTTACAAATTCTCCTTCAAAATCATCTTCATCAGATGTATTCTCTTCACTTGGAATATCATCATTTGTTATGTCACATTTTGAACTCTCCATATATTCCTCTTCGAACATTTGAGAAGACGTTTGACTTTTCATTGTATCGTTTTCGTTTTTTTCAAAATAATTACATAAAAAATCTAAAACATACTTTTCGTATTTTTTGAAATTTTCCTCAGATATAAATTTTAAAATAATTTCATCTTCATATGATATATTTTTATGAACCGATTTTAACAAAGGATTTGGTGGTTGAACATAATTTTTTGTATCATTTCGTAAAAATGGTGTATTTATTTCACCATTTTTTATTTGATTATTTTTTTTACATTTTTTTTTCTTTTTTTTCTTATTAATAGTTTTATTTACATCTAATAAATTGGTATTATTTTTTAATACATTTTCATTTGTTTCTTGTTCCTTTTTAAGAGATATTTTATTTTCTTCATACATAAAATTAACATTATTATTTTCAATTATTCCATTTTGTACTGTTTGAAGAATGATATTTTCATCATAAAGTATATTATCTTCATCATATGATAATGATTGTAATGATTCTATTTCTTTACTTAATGTTTTATCTTTATTAACATATATATCATTTTGTTTATTTAAATAATTACTGTTATTATCCTCTAAAATATTTTGTTTGTCATAATTATATGACTCATCATATAATTCTATCAAATCATTTCTTGTATCTAAAAGGTATGTATTGTTATAACTATTAATATTATTATTATTATTATTATTATTACTATTACTATTATTATTATTATTATTGTTAACATTATTATATATATCAAATATATCATCTAACTCGTCGTCCTCCAAATTTAAATCACTTTCATTATCCGTTTCAAATTCTTTATCCAAGTCTATAAAATTGTTATTATTCATTTCTTCCATTTCATTATTAATATTTATAGAATTGTTCCCATCCAATAATCCTTCTTGCTCATTTTTGTTTCTCATTTGTAATGGTTCAATATATGTATTTCCATTCATATTTTGTGATAATTCATTATTCTGCGCTTGATTATTTTCACTAATACAATATAAATCTTCCTTTATTTGTACGTCATAATTATTACTGTTATGTGTATGCACATTGGAGAAATGGACATGATTATTCATATTATATAACATGATATTATTTTTACGAAATTTTAAAAATTCTTCATGTTCACTACATTTAAAATTTATAAAACGATATATATTTGATGTGAAATTTAAATAAGACTGAGCAAAAGTAAAAAATTTAGTTAAGAAATATGGAGCTCTCTTAATATCTTCAAAAAAGTTAATATCAGGAAAATAATTATATCCATGTACTTTGATACAAGAACTATTTTCTTTCCATATATAATCACTATCGTCTATACATATAGATACACTACGATAGGTTGGTAATATTTTATTTAAATGTTTCAAGCTATTTAAACAATCCTTTCTAGAAAATACTCTATTTCCAAAAAATTTCCTAAGAGGATCTAATAAAAATAAACATGATTTTGCATGTTCTAATGTACCCATAGTATATAAATATATTTCATATTTTTCACTCATTGTTCTTAAAAATTCAATAACTCCTGGTCTTAGTTTATAGTAAATAATATATTCACCTTTTTGATATTTTACATTTGTTTTTAGAACACTAGATTCTAATTTCTCTATTTTCCTTTTTATCTGGTTATCATTAAAATCTTCATAGTGTATATATTTCCCTTTATGTTTTAATAAATTTATGGTATTTACCTTTTCTAAAAATTCACAATAATTTTCATACGACGCTTTTATATCTTCCATTTTGGGGTATATTTCGATTGAATTTTTATTTTTACAATAGTGGGGATATATTAAGTCTTCCTTAATGAGAGTACCATCTTCCATACCACCATTATTATTATTATTAATATTATTATTGTCCATATTATTATTATTGTTAACATTTATATGTCTATTTTGCATTTCCTTTGTTTGTACTTGCATATCACTTCTATCTATATAATTTTGTGATTGTGTTTGCGTTTGTGTTTGTGTTTGTTCATTTTTATTTTTATTATTCATAGAGAAAATTTTTTCATTATTCAATTTACATACAATTGGAGAAGCTTTTTTATTTTTTGTGTTCGATTTTATATCATCCGAATTGTTCGTATTAGATACTTGTGTATTTAATTCTTCTATATAATTTATTTCATTTTCTAAACTACCATTAATATCAGTAGTAATATTTATTATATCATTATTCACATTAACAGATAATAAGGAAAATGATGCATGTAAAAGTGTATTATCTAAATCTAGAACTAAGCAAAGTTTTTTTTTATCTATAATTGTTCTCATTCTTTCTTTTTCTAAATCAATTGCCTTATCAGTATTTATATATAATTCATTTTGACCAGGTAAGAAACTTGGAGTAACAAAAGATTTTTGTTCTTCACTATTATTAATTTCTTCTTGATTTAAAAGACAGTTAGTACAAATCCCTGAGAATATAATTTCATGATTACATTTCACATCAAGAATTTCACATAATAATTCATTTGCATTATTAATATATATATATTCTTCATTTTGATGATTTTTTAAAATATTTATTTTCCCATTATTATTACTTCTTAAAAAAATATGATTATTTTTTATTTCACAATTTTTCCTATTATTTAAAATAAAATTTATTACATTTTTCTTTTCATTATATTTTGAATCCAAACTAATTACATCTGTATCATCTTTTTTATTCAACTCATTATTTTTAAGGTCACTATTTATAACATTATCATTAATGACACTTTTGTTATTATCAGAATTTGCATGTATATTTTCATCTTTTACACAGTTATTCTTATTCTCATTATGATTAGTATTATTATTAGATGGTAAAGAATTACTTTCCTCTGTTTTATTAGAGTCATGTAAATTATTTATATTTTTATTAGAACAGGTTGAATTTATATCTTTTACAATATGTTCATTATTTAAACATATCTGATTATTATTTATATCATTGTAATTATCTTGTTTAAGTACTATATCATTCCCTTCTTTATTCTCAATAATATTATTATCAACATTGTTCTTGTTATCATAGTTTTCCTTTTCAATGTGTTCTTCCTTAATAGAAGGTTGTACCTGTTGATTCTTCTCCGCACCTGCAAATACTTCTTCATTCTCTTCAATTATAAAAGCTATAATCTGATTAGAGCTAACCATTGAATTATTATCCACAGTCCATTTTAATTTACAAGGTAGTCTTACACCTTCTGGTAAATATATATTTCTCATATCCATAATGAAAAGAAAAAGTTAAATTTCATACAATATCTTAAATTTATTTAAAAAAAAAAAATAAATATATAAACAATGAGGTAACAAAAAAAAAAAATATATATACATATATATATATATATATATATCAACTTATTAAATGTTAAGAATCATATTTAAATCAAAATTAAAAAAAAAAAAAAAAAAAAAATGGGGAGAAAAAATTAACAAGGATTTGACACAATTGAAAAATGGGGTAAGAAAAAAAAGGAGGAAATTAAAATGATATAATTAATATATAAAAGCTATTACATAATGATAAATAAAAAAATAATGAACAAAAAAAAATATATATGGATATATATATATATATATATATATTTTTATTATAATTGAAAAGTGTAAAATATTGATGTATATTTTTGTGTATAAATCGTTTTTGTTTTATAATATATAAATGTTCCAAAAAAATAATTAGTAATATAAAATAAAATAAAATGAAATAATTAGGTTTCACATACTTATTTTGTAAAATACATTATTCTTCACAAAACTTTCAAAATATTAAATTATATAAATATATATATATATATATATATTATTTTTGTATATTAATTGGTTTGTCAAATCTGGTACAAATATTAATAATATTCCAAGGTGTACATTAAAAATTAAATATATATATATAATATATATATACAAATAATTTATTTATTTATTGTTTTTATTATATTATCAAAATAGTGTGTAAATTTTTCTTTTGTTTCTTTTTATATTTTCCTTTTTGCATAATATTTATTCTTTTGTTATTGTATTTTCGTAAGTTTTGAAGTGTTCTCTGTTATACTTATTCTGTACATTATATATATTATATATATATGTATATATTTTTTTTTTTTTACGACATTATGGTTTTATAAAATATTTTAGTTTTTAATTATGTCTAATATGGTTTATCATTGTAATGTATATCCTTTATTATATTATATTATATATATATATATATATATATATTATATTATATAATAAGGTGAAAATATTTATAAGTTTGTTTATTAAAGGTTAGTGCAATTTTAATTCACTGAAGAATTTTTTTTTTCTTTTTTTTGATTATATGATAGGATATATTTATTATTTATTACTTGTTATTATAATATATATATATATATATATATATATGTATGTATAATATTTGGTGGATGCACATATCTAATAATATATAAATATATTAACTTTTAAATAAAATAAAAAAAAACTGAATACTACACAAAAATATGATTCAACTATATCTCATTTTCTTTGGGTTATGACTTTGTTAGATTTAATATAATATATTTTTTGTAGCATATATAAATTAAGAGGAATTCATTTTATTAATATTGCAAACTAGACAAACATATATTAAAAATATATAATAAAAAAATACACATATAAAAGAAATATATATATAGGAATAAATGAAAAGTCATATTTATACTTATATAATAATGTCTTTATATTTATTCATTAATATATTCTATATATTTCTTCATCATTATTAATATGAAATATTTACAAACGAAATTAAAAAAGTCACAAATTAATCCAACTACATAAAAAAAAAAAATATATATGTATAAATTTTTGTAATCATATTTATATTTAATATGTATAATAAATTATAGTAAAGTATAGGTTGATCCTTTCTGAACAACATACTTTTTTATTTATATCATATAATAAAAATAAATTTTGAAAAATACAAACATTAATATTATATAATTTAAAATATAGAATATATAATAAAATATCGGTCTGATTTTTTTTTTTTTTTTTTTTTTTTTTTTTTACTTTTTATGGTGATATATAAATAAAGAACTAATATATATATATATATTATATAAACAAATTTTAAAAATAGTTGGTGATTTATTAAAAGTACATATATAAAATAATATTAAAAAAAATATATAATATATAAATTATTATAAACAAAATATACTTATTTATTTTTATTACCTTGTACAGAATATATTTATTAAATACTTTTTTCTCTTTTTCATAATAAAAAAAAAAAAAAAAAAAAATATTAATTATATGTAGATTATTAAAAAAATATATATAGATTCATTTTGTTATAATATAAGTATAATATAAATTAAATATAAATTTTTTATAATATATACCATAAAAAAATAAATAATATTACTATATATATATATAAAATAACAAGTGAATAATATAAAAAAATAATATATTTATATTCATGTATGCATATTCTTTTTTCTCTAATTGAAATATATTATATATAATATATATAATATATAATTATAATAATTTAAAATTTTGATAACATTAACTTTTTGTCATGCCTTATATTTTGATAAATGTAATTTTTATAAAAAGCTCTTTCTTGTATATTATAATAATATATAACATTTTATTATAATGTCGCCACCTTCACCTAAATATTAGTAGAAATACAATATTAAATGAGTATTTTCTTATTTTATTTTATTTCTTCATACATTTTTCGAATTCAATAAATAAATAATATTTTGAATAAAAAATATTTTTCAAATTAATTTTTTCTTTTTCTTTTTTAAAATGCTATCTACATATTTCTATGATGAATTGAAATAGAAAAAATAAAATAAAAATAAAAAATAAAAGAAAATAAAAGAGAACAATTATAAATAAACATATATATATTAGGAAAAACATTTCATATATATAAGTATAATAAGTATGTAGATATCTTTTTTTGAATTTTTAATGATACCATTTATTAAAAAAAATATATATAGAACATAATCACCTATTATTATATATTTATACATTTCATATACTTTTTTATTTTTTTATTTTTTTATTTTTATATTTTTATTTTATTTTTATTTTTTTTGTTTTTTTTTGAAATGGAAGGAGAGGAGTACGACAAGATTTTGGTATTGAATTTCGGTTCTCAATACTTTCATCTTATTGTAAAAAGATTAAACAATATAAAGATATTTAGTGAAACGAAAGATTATGGTGTTGAATTAAAAGATATTAAGGATATGAATATAAAGGGAGTTATATTATCAGGTGGTCCATATTCAGTTACTGAGGCTGGTTCTCCTCATTTAAAGAAAGAAGTATTTGAATATTTTTTAGAAAAAAAGATTCCAATTTTTGGTATATGTTATGGTATGCAAGAAATAGCAGTACAAATGAATGGTGAGGTTAAGAAATCGAAGACATCAGAATATGGATGTACTGATGTCAACATATTAAGAAATGATAATATTAATAATATAACATATTATAGTAATTTTTGTGATAGTTCATCTGCTATTGATTTATTTTCAAATTATAAATTAATGAATGAGACCTGTTCTTTATTTGAAAATATTAAAAATGATATTACAACAGTTTGGATGAATCATAATGATGAGGTAACAAAAATTCCAGAAAATTTTTATTTAGTTAGTTCAAGTGAAAATTGTTTAATATGTTCCATATATAATAAAGAATATAACATATATGCTGTTCAATATCATCCAGAGGTATATGAATCATTAGATGGAGAATTAATGTTCTATAACTTTGCATATAATATATGTAAATGTAAAAAACAATTTGATCCAATACGTTATCATGAATTAGAATTAAAAAATATAGAAAAATATAAACATGATCATTATGTTATCGCAGCTATGTCTGGTGGTATAGATAGTACTGTTGCTGCTGCATATACACATAAAATTTTTAAAGAACGATTTTTTGGTATCTTTATTGATAATGGCTTGTTAAGAAAAAATGAAGGAGAAAATGTATATAAGTTTTTAAAATCTATATTTCCTGATATGAATATAACTAAAATTGATGCTTCTGAAAATTTTTTATCAAATCTACAAGGTGTTACAGATCCAGAACAGAAGAGAAAAATTATAGGGAAATTATTTATTGAAGAGTTTGAAAAGGCAGTAAACAATATAGATATAGATATAAACAAAACATTCTTATTACAAGGTACTCTATATCCAGATATTATTGAAAGCAAGTGTTCAAAAAATTTATCAGATACAATTAAAACTCATCATAATGTAGGAGGGTTACCAAAAAATTTGAAGTTTAAATTATTTGAACCATTCAAATATTTATTTAAAGATGATGTTAAAACATTATCAAAAGAATTAAACTTACCAGATGAAATTACTAATAGACATCCATTCCCAGGACCTGGATTAGCAATTAGAATTATTGGAGATATAAATAAACATAAATTAAATATATTAAGAGAAGTTGATGATATTTTTATAAGCGATTTAAAACAATATGGATTATATAATAAAATCAGTCAAGCTTTTGCTGTACTTTTATCATCAAAATCGGTAGGTGTAAGAGGTGATGCAAGATCATATGATTATGTTTGTGTTCTTAGAGCTGTCAAAACATCATCTTTCATGACAGCAAATTGGTATCAAATACCTTATGATATTCTAGATAAAATTACTACAAGAATATTGAGTGAAGTAAAAGGTGTCAACAGGATATTATATGATATATCATCCAAACCCCCAGCAACAATTGAATTCGAATGAAATGTGGAAATATATATATATATATATATATGTGATAGGTACATGATTTTTATTCATCCCCATATTATCAATACAAATATATTTTTTTTTATATAGTATTATATATTACCTAAAATAAATATATTATAATTTATTATAAAAAAAAAATTATTTTTTATTTATATATATATATATATATATATATATATATATTTTTACTTATTCTACAATTTTGAATTATTAAGAATAAAAATCCAATTTTGTTTTAACTTTATATTAAATATAATTACATTTTTCTTAACATGAAATAATACAACACGACTTATTTTTTTTAAAATGCATATAGATATATCTCGAATTATAAAAAAAAAGAAAAGAAAAGAAAATTTGTTTCCCCATAAATTTTAAAATATATTACAACTTAAATATATAAAAATACATACATATATATATATATATATATATGTTCACTTGTATAATGAAGCAAGACATATATAATTATATGGAAAAAAAAAAAAAAAAATTAAAATATCTTCACATAGCTCCATTTAAATATATTTTTTTATTGTGTTCATTATATAACACATTATGGATCTATTTTTTTTTTTTTTTATTTCTTTTATTCAATTATATAATTATAAATATGGAGACTACTAATCATCATCATAATAATAATAACATATTAAAAGTTATCACGTCCTCTGCATTAGTTTTTGAAATATATATATAAATGTTACGCCTCACATTATAAATTAAAATAATATAGAAAATAAAAAATATATATACATACATATATGTGGTATATATATATATATATATATATATCAATATCTTATAAGCAATAAATAATACATTAAATTTAACATTTCGTAATATTTAAATATTTTTAAAATGTCACTGTAATTTTTTTTTCTTTTTTTTTTAAATGAAGTACTTATAAATGATCTAATAATGTGATATATTTATTTTATATAAAAATAAAGAAATATATATATTAATATTTATTTTAATTATTTTAATTAAATAAAAAAAAATATATACATATTTATTAATATATATTAAGTATATATATAATAACATGTTATTTATATAGATCAAGAATAAAATACTACTTTATCTATCATATATTCATATATTTATTTTTTTTAATTTTATATAATTATATATATATATATATATGTATATATATATATATAAGAGCATAGTCGTTGTATTTCAATTTTTTGTGTTGTTATGAATTTTTTTTTTTCTTTTTTTTTTTTTAAATTCAACTATGAAAATTTAAATATTTTAATATAATTTTTTGTTTTTGAATGACCATTTTATAAGGATTTATATACATATTAGAATATATTTACAAATCATAATATAGTGTATATACATATATGTATAGTTGTTTATTTTTATGTTTAATTTTATTGTTTTGTTATTTGTCCTAAAAATATATGTATATGTATATATATATATATTTATTGGTTAATAGTCTTACTATATAAACCATAAAAGAATAATAAGAAGTATAAAGTAAATATACATACAAAAATAAACAAATTCATTTTAATGTGTTTATCATATGAGAAAGAAGAAAATTCTTTGTATTCATTATAATTCTTATATTATTGATATATCTCATATGTGTTACATAAAGGTACTTTATATATATATATATATTTATTTATTTATATATTAATATAGTTATAATTTATTAACATATATGTTTAATACATCACATTTATTATTATATCATTTTATTTATTTATTATTTATTTATTTGTTATTTCTTTTTCTTTTTATTTATAATTCATAATTAACACTATTCATTTAGATATAAAAATTTATATATAGTAACAGCGTTTACCTAATTAATTGTTATATATATTATATATGCATATTTAATTAAATAATAATTTATTTTCATATTTATTTTGTATTTATAAAAAAAAAAATAATGGAAAATATAAAGAATGAACAAGTTGTGAAATTGCTAGAACTATGGAATGTATTTAAGAAACCTCAATATTTAATTGATGAGACAGTAGAAATATTAAAAAAAAATGATGAAGAAGAATTAAAATATTTATTTTTAAAAAGATTAAATTTTGGTACAGCTGGATTAAGAGGCAAAATGGGTGTTGGTTTTAATGCAATGAATGTAGTTACAATAATGCAAACAACACAAGGATTATGTTCATATTTAATAAATACTTATGGTTTACATTTATGTAAAAATAGAGGTATAATTTTTGGATTTGATGGTAGATATCATTCTGAATCTTTTGCTCATGTAGCTGCTTCTGTTTGTTTATCTAAAGGATTTCGAGTTTACTTATTTGCCCAAACAGTTGCTACACCTATATTATGTTATTCAAATTTAAAAAAGAATTGCTTATGTGGTGTTATGGTTACTGCTTCTCATAACCCTAAATTAGATAATGGTTATAAAGTATATGCTTCTAATGGAGCTCAGATAATCCCACCAGTTGATAAAAACATTTCGAATTGTATATTAAATAATTTAGAACCTTGGAAAGATACATATGAATATTTAAATAATAATTTCTATTTAAAAGATACATCCTTAGTTGAAGATATATATTTTGAAATGTATGATTCTTTTATGGATGATTTAAAACATGAATTTAATTTTAATTGTTATAGAAATTCACGTACCAAACTAGCTATTGTATATTCACCTATGCATGGGATAGGTAGAAAATTTGTACAAGGTATTATGCATGTAGTAGGTTTTAATAACTTACTTACAGTTCCACAACAAGCATTACCAGATGCAGATTTTTCAACAGTATCATTTCCTAATCCAGAAGAAAAAGGAGCATTAGATATGTCTATGGAACTAGCTGATAATGTATGTAGTCCTATAGTAGTAGCTAATGATCCTGATGCAGATAGATTTGCATGTGCAGAAAAATTTAATAATAAATGGAAAGTCTTTTCTGGTGATGAATTAGGAATAATTTTTGCCTATCATTTAATGAAACAATATGAAAAGAAAAACATTGATAAATCAAAACATGTTTTTTTATGTACAGTTGTGTGTTCAAGGATGTTAAAAAAATTATGTGAAAAATATGGTTATAAATATGACGAAACACTTACAGGATTTAAATGGTTAATAAATAAAGCTATAGAATATAATGAACAAAATTATACTATTCTATATTGTTATGAAGAAGCTCTAGGACATGCACTAACAAGACATGTTAAAGATAAATGTGGTATATCAGCTTTAGGTTACTGGATAGAAATAGCAGTATACTTATATGAAAATAATTTAACATTCCATCAATATTTAGAAACTATTAGAGGAGAAATAGGTTATTTTGTAAATAATAATGGTTATTATATTGTACTTGATTCTAACGATATTGTAAGTATATTTAATGAATTTAGATCTAATGGTTTATATAAAACTAATTTAGGTTCATACAAAATTATACATATTAGAGATTTAACAACAGGCTATGATTCTACTACTGCAGATAAAAAATCCTTAATTGCACCTACACCAGATTCTCAAAATATTACTATACATTTTGAAAATACAGCTATTCTAACTATTAGAGCAAGTGGTACAGAACCCAAAGTAAAATGGTATGCAGAAATTTCTAGAGATACGTATGAACAAGCCAAAAAGGAGATAGACCAACTAATAGATGAAGTTATGCCTATATTTATGCAACCAAATAAATATAACGTAAAGAGATCATAAATGACAACACTTTAAAATAAAGTACTTATATTTTGTTAAATACAAAAAAAAAAAAAAAAAATTAAAAAAGTATAATCTGTTTATATATTTTATCCCTTATACATTATTATTATAATTACATAAATACACACAAATATAAACAGATAAATAAAAAAATAAATAAATAAATACATATATATATATATATATATATTTTTCATGTTATAAATTCATAATGTGTTTTATTATAAACCATTAAAGTTATGGAAATAATAATACTCATAATTATCAATACATATATATATATATATATATATTTAAATTAAAATTTGCACTTTTAAAAAAAAGAAAAAATGTTAACCCATTTTTACAATAATTTTAATATATACATATATATTTATATATATGAAACCACTCACTCATTTTTTATATTTAGAAAAAAAAAAAAAATTTTTATTATTATTAATTTCTCTAATTTTATGCTATTATAATTTTGAAAACAACAAAAAAAAATTTTTATATAATAACACATAAAGTTATAAATTCATCATTTTAATTTATAATTACGTGGGAAATATTATATATATATATATATATATATATATATATATATATAATATATATGTAGCTCTTTTATATTTGACATATGCGAAGGACGAAAAAAGAAAATAATAAATGTAGGCATATCAAAGAATCCTATTTAAATACAATACATTGTGATAATTAAAAAGCAATGATTATAAATTTATTATTATAATAAATATATTAAAATTTAAAAAGCTAAGCATAATATGAAAATATAAATATATTATATATATATATATATATATATATATATATATATCCGTGTTCCTTGTTCCTCTTTTTTTTTTTTTTTTTTTTTTTTTTTTTCCTTTTTTAATGAGGTCGAAATGGATATGATTTCATTAAATATTAATTTTATATTTATAAGAAATATGAAAAAAGAAATTGAATTTTATCATAACATAATGATATTTTCATACATATATTATATATATATATATGAGTTACATATGTATTTTTTATACACATATATATAATATATATAAGATAATAAATTATATATATATTATATATAATATATATTATCCATATAATGTAGAGTAAAAAAAAAAATGTAAAGATAATGAGGCAATATAAAAAAAAATAAATAAAATAAAATTATTGGAATATATATATATATATATATATATATATATATAATATATATGTTATTAAAATTGAAATATATATATATATAAATGTATTATATATTTTATAGTATTTTTTTTTCTTTCCTCCGTTTCGTTTTAATTTCATAACATTTAAATATATGTAATAGGAAATAGATAGTTAGTATCTGAAATATGTTTATGATCTCTTCATTTTAGGGTATAATAAATATTCTACATTAACATATTAATAATAATTAAAATACAAAATATATATTTTGATAAAAATAACGTCTCATAAGAAAATACATAATATATAAAATATATATATATATATAAAAATATATATATATTTTTTTTTTTTTTTTTTTTTTTCCATTTTCCTTTTTCCCCTTTAAAGTATATTATTAAAATTTTTAAAGTATAACATTTTAAAATTATTTTATATTTATTATAAAAATATAATATTTAAAATTAATACAAATTTTAATATAAACTTATCATTACACGAAAAACCAAAAATATATATGTAATTGATTATATTAAAGAAAATATATTTTTTTATTTGTATATATATTATTATTATATATTTAAATAATACGTATATATAAATATAAACATATATGTACTCTTCTATATATAATAATATGTCATTATAAAAAATATATTTTTATATAAACATAATCATATATTAATATTTAATAAAAGTAATATGCAATTTTGTATATATTATTATATACATTAGGCAAAAATATTTTAATTAATATTTAAATATAAAATTTTTTTTTTTTTTTTTTTTTATCTTTATATCTTAACATTCTTTAGAAAATGCCAATACCAAATAAGTAAAAAATAAAATGAATTTATAGAACAAAATGTTATATAAATGTTATATAAATGTTGATGTTAATATATGAATTTTATATGCATATATATTTTAATTTATATATAAAAGTGTATATTAATAGTATCATATCAACATAAATATATATATATATATATATATTATATGTGTATTAATTTTATAGTCCAGGAGCTGGTGAAAATGCCTTTGATCCCATCTTCGTAAAGGATGACGATGGTTATGACCTTGAATCTTTTTTGATCCCTGCACATTATAAAGTATAAAAAAAAAATTAAATATATAAATTGTTTATTATGAACCATGATACATTGAATTCTTATATATATAAGAATACACATATAGAAATATTTCTAAATTAAGAGATATATATATATATTATAATACTTGTATTTTATTTGGATAAATATATTTTTATATATCTTATTAATTATTTTTTATTTTTGTAGAAATATCTTACCAAGGTTTTAGTTCCAAATGGTGCTATAAAAAACCGTATCGAGAAATTAGCTTATGATATTAAGAAAGTATACAACAATGAAGAATTTCATATTCTTTGTTTGTTGAAAGGATCTCGTGGATTTTTTACTGCTCTCTTAAAGCACTTAAGCCGAATACATAATTATAGTGCCGTTGAAACCTCCAAACCATTATTTGGTGAGCACTATGTACGTGTGAAATCATATTGTAATGATAAATCAACAGGTACCTTAGAAATAGTAAGTGAAGATTTATCTTGCTTAAAAGGAAAACATGTATTAATTGTTGAAGATATTATTGATACTGGTAAAACATTAGTACAATTTTGTGAATATTTAAAAAAATTTGAAATCAAAACAATTGCTGTTGCTTGTCTTTTTATTAAAAGAACACCTTTGTGGAATGGTTTTAAAGCTGATTTCGTTGGATTTTCTATTCCAGACCACTTTGCTGTTGGCTACAGTTTAGATTATAATGAAATATTCAGAGATCTTGATCATTGTTGTTTGGTTAACGATGAAGGAAAAAAGAAATTTAAAGCAACCTCATTATAAACACATTTATTGAAGTCATGAAAAATATGAGAGCCATTGTATTTATATTAATTTAACAAGAAAATTAAAAAAAAAAAAAAAAAAAAAAAAAGAGAACGATGTATTTCATATTTACAAAAAAGTGTATATGTATAAATATATTGTACATATATATATATATATATATATTTTTATGTACATATTTTATATATAACTTATAATGAATGTGAATAATAAAAAAAAAAAAAAAAAAAATTAAATATTTTTTTTTAAATGTTCATTAAAATATATGTAATTTTTAATAACTGCATAAATGTATTAATAAATATTTTTCTTTATAATGTTTTAAAACTTATTACACACGAATAACTTATATCTTTTAATTATACATGGCATATAAAATAAAAATAAAATAAAACATAACAAAACAATATACTTAAAGCTCTTTCGTAGTCTATTGTTATCATTCGTTTAATTTATAGGTTTCAATTTTTTTATCCAATTAGAAAAAAAAAAAATTTTCTTTTTTCAATTTTGTTTATATATATATATATTTAAAAAAATACCATGTCTAATAATATAATATAGAACAGTAAAGGACAAATATATATAAATATATATATAATTTATTGTTTTTTTTTTTTTTTTTTTTTTCTTCTTCTTATTATAGTTTATTTAATTTTATTTGTTCATTGATACAAATTCGATAAATATAATTCATAATTTTATATTCACTAAAAAATATTTAACCATATATATATTTTAATATTTACCAAATAGTGATGATTAAAAATGTTATATAAAAAAAAAAAAATACATATATATATATATATATTATAATTTTATGTGTATTTATAATATATCAATTTTTAACAAATCACTATTTTATTATATATAATAATTTGTAGCAAGTTTTATAGAAAGACTATAAATAAAAATTTCAACATATAATCTTATTATGATATAGGATTAATAAAAGAAATATTATATAATTATTAATGTTATATATATTTCCAAAAAAATAACATTTCCTTGTACAAAAATATGTATTCATTCTATTAAATTTTAATATATTATATATATATATATAATATACTTACCGCGTTTGTCCTAACAGACATTTTTTTTTTTTTTTTTTTTTTTGAAAACGGGAATACATATTTTTTTAATAACATATATATGATTTAATCGAATGATATATTTTTGTCACATTAAAATTATTATGAATGAAAAAAAAAAAAAAAAAAAAAAAAATTATATATATTATTTTTAATTTTTTTTTTTTTTTTTTTTTATTATTATATTATTTAAAATTTTTTTTTATTTTTTTTTTTTTTTTTTTTTTTTTTTTTTTTTATAAAATATATTTTTTTTTTTTTTTT
>NC_031490.1:373177-384953 GCF_001602025.1 Plasmodium gaboni | reverse complement strand
ATATATATAAATATATATATAATTTATTGTTTTTTTTTTTTTTTTTTTTTTTTTTTTTTTTTTTAGTTTTTTTATTTTTTTTTTTTTTTTTATAAAAATTCGATAAATATAATTCATAATTTTATATTAATTAAAAAATATTTAACCATATATATATTTTAATATTTACCAAATAGTGATGATTAAAAATGTTATATAAAAAAAAAAAAATACATATATATATATATATATTATAATTTTATGTGTATTTATAATATATCAATTTTTAACAAATCACTATTTTATTATATATAATAATTTGTAGCAAGTTTTATAGAAAGACTATAAATAAAAATTTCAACATATAATCTTATTATGATATAGGATTAATAAAAGAAATATTATATAATTATTAATGTTATATATATTTCCAAAAAAATAACATTTCCTTGTACAAAAATATGTATTCATTCTATTAAATTTTAATATATTATATATATATATAATATACTTACCGCGTTTGTCCTAACAGACATTTTTTTTTTTTTTTTTTTTGAAAACGGGAATACATATTTTTTTAATAACATATATATGATTTAATCGAATGATATATTTTTGTCACATTAAAATTATTATGAATGAAAAAAAAAAAAAAAAAAAAAAAAATTATATATATTATATATAATATGTTTAATATATTATATGCATAATTACATACATGTAAATTATTTTATACATTTATTTTATTTTTTTTTTTTTTTTGTGTAAACAAAATAAATATTTGCTTATATATATTGACTTATAGCATTGTATTATTTTTTTACTACGGATATTTATGAATATTTTTTGTTTAAAAAGAAAAAAATTATATAATACATATAAATATATTATATATATATAAGAAAAATATATTTGTAAATTTATATATTTAATGGTAACAGTAATTAAATAAGAGTGCATGGAAAAGGAAATTTCTTTTTCTTTTTCTGTTTTTTCTTTTTTTTGTTTTTTTGTACATTCATCGATCATGAATTAATAAATGTGTCAACTAATATAAAAAATATTCATATTAATTTATATGTATATATGTGTATATATATATATATATATATATAAACAAATAATTATATAATATATATATGTGTAATATATGTAATATTATGAACCCCATGACTATAAAAGAAATATAAAAGAAAATAAAGAAAATAAGGAAAATAAATAGAATAAATAGAATTAATAAAAATAAATAAATATATATATATATATTCATATATATACAATGTCTCTACATAAAGAAATTTGTAACTACATTGTAAAATTCAGCTCCAAGCCTGTACAAAAGTTAGGTTATGAACCACCTAAAAAAAAGAGAAGTATATTAAGAGAATTATATCATAAATTAATATTTCCATATTATTTTAAATTTATAAGAGCACCATATGAGAGATGGCAATTTTGTGCCACAACTAAATTTTTAAGAGAGCATGGTATGAAAAATGAAATATAAAAAAAAAATAAAATATGTGCAAATATATATAACTATATATATATATACATATATTTTTATTTTTTTTTGTAGGATTAATGTATGATGATATGTACAGTGATAAAGATCCAGTTATAGAAAGAGCTATATCCTTATTACCAAAAGATATACAAACAAGGAGATATAGAAGAATGTTAAGAGGAACACACATAAATTATTTAAGACTTTTTTTACATCCATCAGAACAAAATTATGATCCATATATACCATATCTCGCGCCATATATAGAAGAAGCTAAATTTCAATTACAAGAAGAAGAAGAATTATTAGGATATCACCCATATGATAGAAGACTGTATTCAGGTGGTACTACAGGATTTGGTGATTTAGAACCTGGGTTACATTTTTTAGTTTCTATTCCTAACTTGTATGGAGCGGCTATACCTCATACCAAAAAAAAATAATAAAATAAAATAAATTCAAACTTATTTATTAATTCATTTTATTTTCTTCATATTTTTGTACATATATAATTCTTTCAAATATAATATTATTAATAATAATCAAAAAAAAAAAAAAAATGAAAAAATTAACAATATATATATATATATATATATATATATATATATATATATATGTGGTTTTATTTATTTAGAAGTAATGGGAATAAATTACATATTATATTTTCCCTTTTTTTTTTACAATTTAATATATATATATATATATATATTTTTTTTAATGTTAAAGAGTTTTAAAAAAAAAACAACACCCAGAATATACATATATATATGTGTATTTTAAATAATTTTTAGATATATAATAATAATAATAATAAAATGAAAAATATATCAATTATATGATATATAAGAAACATTATCATATGCTTATTTAAAATTATCAATTAAAATGTTAAAAAAAATTACATGCATATATATATATATATATATATATATAATTGTTATCATTTTATAAGTAGACAAAAAAAAAAAAAAAAAATAATAATAATAATAAATTAAAAAGTATATTCATATATATTCATATATATAATAATCATTTTTCTTGTGAATAAATAAATTTGTTTATTTTTGAATTAAAGACAATTAAAGTCATAGAAAATTTTTCTAGGTTGAAATAATTATTCTGACATTCTACAGCTATATCTTTTAAGTATATATTTTTATTATCAACTTTAATATATTGAGAAGATAATTTGGACTCGGGTATGAATTCTATCAGTTTCATGACATGTGAGCAGGCGATTTTTAGAAAACTCGAAGCTTTTTCCTACAAAATAAAAATTATATATATGTATATGTATATATGTTTTTATTTACAAATATTATTTTAATTAATGATAATAAAATATAAATATATTTTACACATATATATATATATATATATATTTATTTATTTATTTATTTATTTTAATTGTGTTACCATAGCATTATTTGTTGATAAAATTTCGTCCGTTAATGTTTTGTAGGAAGGAATAAAATGTCCTTCTTTATCATGAGTACCATATTCTAATAAATTTTCTTTATTAATTTTTTTTTCTGGTGGTAGCATATCATTTTTTTTTTGTTTATGATTTTCTTCTTCTTCTTGTTTTTTTTCGTTATTATTATTTTGTTCTTCTATTTTTTTTTCGTTATTATGATTTTCTTCTTCTTTTTTATTATTTTCTACATTGTTATTGTTGTTATTAGTTGATTCTTCTTGTTTCTTTTCATTGTTATGGTTTTGTTCTTCATTTTTTTTTTCACTGTTATTGTTATCATTATTATCTTTATTTACATTTTGATTGTTTTCTTTGTTGTCTTTATTTTCTTCTTCGTTTTCTTTTCCTAGCATAAGAAAACTGTATTCATTTTTTTTCTCCTCGTCGTTTGTTATATGGCGCTTAATATGATGTCCATTTTTTTTTTTCTTCGAATGATTACATTTAAAGGTATTAACATTTTCTGACCATATATGCACAAGAAAAATAACAAATAACACAAAAAATCTTTTCATTGTTTAAATGATATAAATGTGAATAATAATAAGTTTAATAAATAAGTAAATAAAAAAAAAAAAAGTACATACATACATATATATATTTATATATATATATATAATTCTTATTATATTATATTATAGATTAGACATATTTTCGTTTGTGTAATTATATCTATGGACGTTAAAATATATCGACCAGAATAACTGAATATTTTTCTTAATATGATATGCAGATTTTTTTTTTTTTTTTTTTATAAATATATATTTCATAGGAAAAATATTATATATATATATATATTTTTAATTATTTAAAAAAAAAAAAAAAAAAAAAAATTATAGTTTATGTCGACATTTTTATGTGTATATATAGTCTATATTTTTACGATTACATATATATATTTTTTTGTAGTAAAAAAAAAAAGAATTTAGAAAGTGGACTGTTTTAACAAATGGAGGGTGAATGTATAACATTTAAAAAAAAAAAAAAATTAATAAAGATTAACTATTTTTTTAATTTAGAAGATATATGTGCAATATATGTATTTACAATATATATATATATATATATATATATATTCATATATTTTTATATTTTATTTTTTGTGTGTACTTCTAAAAAGAAAATTCTCAATATTTTTTATTTTTCCAAAATACTGTACATAGGTGCATAAAAAGTGGGGCATATAAATTTATGTACCAAATTTTTAACCTATCGAAAGGTAAAGGAAATATGTTAAGAAGTAAGAAACCCAAAAAAAAAAAAAAAAAAAGTAGCAAGTGGAAGTGGAAAGAAACTAAAATAGTTTATATATATATATATATATATATTATATGTTTCACATATAAGAATATTTATTTATAATTTTTTTTTTTTTTTTTTTTTTTTTATTAATTTACATTTTGTCGTATAATTAATATAATAAATGAAAAACTAATTAAATGTTATGTGAAGGAAAAAAAGTAAAATTTTTAAACCTACATAATATTATATATATAAATATATATATGTATATATTTATATATTTATGTGTAGATAATTTAACTGGTTAATTAATTAAGCTTTTATATATTAAAAGAAAAATATATGTATATATATATATTTATAGTATATATTTGAAAAAGTCGACATTTATATGAATAAAATTATTATTCTTTTTAAAAAATGATATGATAATGTAGAGATTAATAAAAAAGAAATAAAAGAAAAATATATGATTCATATTTCTCGTGGTTATTTTATAATTTTGATGAAAAAATTTCACCATCGTTTTAAAATAATAGAAATATGTTTGGAGAAAACTGCAAAATATAATACATATATATATATATATATATTTTACATTTTATTTTTCCATATTTACCTTTTTAAAAGTATGTCATAATGAGCTATATGAATAATTTCCAGCGAGTTATATACGCATCAAGGTTTATGCGAGTTTTCGGTAGGATAAATTGAAAAAAAAAAAATAAAAATAAATAAATATATATATATATATATATATATATATATATATTAATATTATGTAAGATTTGTTCTTTTTGTGGTTATGTTTATTTATTCCTTTATGTGAAACATATAATTTGTATTAAATCGTAATAATATATATGAATAAACTATATATATATATATATATATATATATATATATTTATTTATTTATTTATTTATTTATTTATTCATTTTTACATGTTGTATCTTATTTATTTTATAGGGAAGTTTAAGAGAGCACAACTGAGGGAAAAGCCACAGAGAAAAATAGGACCCTTTTGTAATCCAGTGAAACGGTTAGTTAGATTAAAAGAAAAAGAAAGATTATTTTGTGACATTGGATTGCCTCGTATGATTCCTAGGGCTAAGGTTAGAGAATCTGAAAAATTATTAGAAGTTATTGAAGCGCCGAAAGTAAAGAGAGAAGTATTAGAGAGAAGATTAGAATTTTTATTATCAAATGAAAGTGTATATCAACAATTATATAATAAAATGTATAATGGAATAACACCTTATCAATGTGAATTATATATGTGGGAAAGACAAATGCGAGATTTAAGAAAAATATACAGAGCACAATATTTACATAAATTGAGTGAAGTTACAAATGAAGAAAGAGAAAAACAATTAAAATTATTGTTACAAACAAAAGAAGATAAAAGAAAAAGAAGACAAGAAATTAGAGATAGAATATTACAAGATAAAAAAAGAAGAGCTATATTAAAAGATAGATTATCTTTAGAAAAAAAAGTTACACAATCTATTTTATTTAAAAGACAATCAAATAGAAAAAAAAAAAATATATATTGGTTAATGAAATTACAACAAAAGAGTACATATTTAAATGAAACAGATTTTAAAAATAAAATAGAACAAAAAAATCAAGAAAATGATCCTTTATTTAATCGTAATATTTCAGTAAGTAGTTTATATAAAAATTTAGGATATCAAACAAAAGAAGATAAAAATGAAAATACTAAAGTTTTTAAAGTAGATAAGCTTTATAGAAAATTATTAGAGGATTCTTTTGAATTTCTAGAAGAAGATGAAGAACAATATGAACATAATTTTATACAAAATGTAAATGATCCAAATCATGTTTCACATAAAGAAAGAGCTCATATTCTATATTCTTCTTTTACAAATGAAGAGAAAATTAAACTTCTCGATGATAAAATTGCAATACTTACTAAAACAATAGAACAAAAATCATTTTCTAAGGAAGTGCAAAATAATGATCTTATGTTTTATATACAATTAAAGGATAAGTTAGAAGCATCCAAACAAGCTTTTCTAGAAAAAAATTATTTAAACGATATTCAAAAGGTACAATAATGATGATAAAGGAAAAAAAAAAAAATATACATATATATGTATGTTTTTTTATTTATATTATATACTTCATAATAATCACTACAAAAAAAAAAAAAGTGATGAATATATGCATTAAATATAACATATAGAATTATAAAAATTCAAAAAGATATTTATTTATTTATTTATTTTATAATTTTAAATTAAAATGATTATACAAAATAATTCCACATTTGGAATTATGAAATTTATGAACACCTATTTGTGTATATTAATTTTTATATATTTATTTGATTTTTTTTTTTTTTTTTTTTTCTTTTTTGTGTATATATATAAATAATTCATTTTCTTTGTGTATATATATAAATAATTCATTTTCTTTTTAATTTATAAATATTTCAAATGTGCATTTTAGCAACTTATTCATTTTAAGATAAAATTATATTTTCCATTATGTCTTTTTTTTAATATAACTTGTCAAAAATAAATTTTAGAAAAAAAAAAAAAAAAAAAAAAAAAAATACTAGTTTAAATCATTGAATTATTTAAAAATATTATAAATATTATATATTTTAAAAATGTTCCTTTTTGTATAATTAAAAAAAAGAAAAAAAAATAAGATACATATTATCATCATTTTAAATATAACATAATATATTCTATTCAATGAGAATATATAGAAGAAAATCAAACAAAAATTTACCATCAAAATTATAAAGCACAAAACAAAAAAAAAAAAAAAAAATGAAAAATTAACAAAAACATGGGACAAAATAAAATGAATTTTTTTCTTTTTTTTAATTAACATTAAATAAATATATATATATATAAACATGTTTACAACGGGAACAATTATTTTTGAAATTAAAATATGGGATAAACCATTTACACACACAAAAAAAAAAAAAATAATAATAAAAAATAAAATAAAAAAAAATAAAAAAAAATAAAGGGATTAAAATAATATACGTTAAAAGCAAGTATACAAAAACAAGAACAAAAAAAAATATATATGTATATATATATATATATATAGAAAGAACACTTTTATGGTGGAACTTATTTAAAAATACAAAAAAAAAAAAAAAAAAAAAAATACAATATAATCACAAATATAAGTTCAATCTCATTTTAATTCCATTACTTGGTTTTTTTTTTTTTTTTTGGATTTTTTATTATTTATCAAATCTAACAAATTAATATTGACAGGTCCAGATCCAATGCTTAAATTTTCATCATTTTTTTTCTCCATCTGTATTTTATTCTCATTAACATCACATTTCTTTTTAGCTATTTCAAGAAAACTTCTTTTTGGTACTTCTACCTTTTTTTCATTTGAATTATTTATTTCTACATTGCTACGAGGAGATATACTATTACTTTTGTTTCCTCCACTTTTTTTTTTTTTTTTTTTTTTGGAAGATTCATTCACACTTTTTTTATTCTCCATATAATTTGAATGTTCATTCCATTCTTTTTTATTATTTAAATGATCTATATCTATCATTCTTTTTAATAATAAATTTTCATTGTTACAGGAATTATCTTCTTTATATGGCTGTTCAGGTAAATAATCGTATGAGTGTTGAGTTACATATTTATATGACTCATCAGGTAAATGATCATATGAATGTTCATTGCTAGGTTCATAAGAGTATTGTTCGTTCAACTCTCCATGGAAATGTTTTTTTCCTTCTTCTTTTGAATATCTTTATAAAACAATTGGAAACAAAAATGTATGAAAAAAAAAGGAGATACTAAATATATATATATATATATATATATATATATATGTCAAATGTACAAATATAATAACACTATGATAGCATATAAATAAGAAGGATTATTATAAAATGAATTATCATATATATGTTAATATATATATATTTTTATTACCTCAATATGCTGGAGTTTAAACAATTTTCTGTATTGGCCATTACAATTTTGTTGCTGGTTAAATTCCAATAACTTTTTTCTTTTCTATTAATTTCTTCATCCTAGAGAAAAAAAAAAAAAAAATAAAATATAATTAATATAATAGGGACAATTGGTTTCATTTATACACATTTTTATATTTATACATTATTTTATTTTAAATATATACTAATAAATTAAAAAATTATTTTATCTTTATTTTTCTTACTGCTAAAAGTTTCAAGTACTTTTCCTCCTTAATTTTTCTTTTCATAATATTGAGATGTTTATTTTTTTGTACAGCTATTTCTTTCTACAAAAAAATATAAGGTTATATCAAATATATAAGTAAAGTATTAAAGAGAACAAAAAAATAAATACAAGGAAAATATAAGATTAAACTTACTGAGAAATGTTCCTTTGTTCTATTGGACAACATATCATCTAAATAAAATAAATACACACACATAATATATATATATATATATATATGTGTAAAATTTTATCTTTTATATAATTTGAGTTATTCATAAATTTAACCTATATTGATTGAAACAAATAAGACATTAACACCTAGAGGCAAGTGCGATAGTATTGCATATCTAAAAATAAAAAAAAAATAATAAAATAATAATACATATATTATTATTCATATAAATATTCATTTATATACACATTTAATTATTCTTTTATTTATTCATATTTATTTATATAATTTTGAGCAATTACCTTTTTCTTATTTTCTCATCTAGTTCGAATGATTCAATATGTGTTATTTTTTTATTGCATAAAAATTTCGGGAGCTTGTTCATATCCTGATCGTATTCATAAAACAATAAACTAAAGAAAAAAAGAAAGAAAATAAAATTAAAATATAAGAAAAATTTGTAAATAGCACAAATATGTAATAACATTTATTTTATAACAATTAAATGAGTATGTGTATATAAATGTTTATATCTACTTCAAAATAAATGGATCTAGGAATATGCACTGGCCGTCAATGCACTGATAAAAATATATTTCTAAAATAAAAAATTAATTTTTATCTATATAAAAAGCTACATACCATAAAAATAAGATCATATAAATACTCATCATAAATGTACATACATCTATATATATATATATATATATATATATATATTATCATTTATTTGTTACGATTTAAATCTTTCGAATCGGTCACGTCCTGGTTTTTCTTTTTGTTCGTATTAGAAATAGGTACTTTAATATTTGTAGCCCTCTGGTTTTTGGTCAATTCCATTTCTAACGTCATTTCATTTTTTATTTGTTCAATGCTCTCCTATAAAATTGAATAAGTCATAAAAAATAAATTATTGAAGTGGATAGGATAAAACATTTAGAAGCTATCAATCATTCAAATATATATATATATATATATATATATATATGTACTACCATGATTATTTTTTTTATTTTATTTTTTTTTATTTTGTTTATTATTTTTTTTTTAATTACGTAGACGTCGTGGGCTAGATTGTCATACAAATAGAATGAGTCAAAATTATTTTGATCGATTTTAAGTTTTGGATTTAACCTGTCTAAAGGTATATTTAGATATTCACTAATTTTAAATTTAATATGTGCTATAGCTTTTTCTATAACATGATCATCTGATGCAACGAATTTAAAATTTTTGTTTGTGAGAATAAGATTAAAAATAGATAAATCCTTTATCCATATAGATAAGGGATTATATATATAAAAAAGTTTTGAAAATTGTATTCCAGAATTTAGATTTAATTTAAGTATTTGTTCTGAATGAGTTTGACTAACAGTTGTTAGATTTTCATTCATATAATCTATATTTACAAAATATTTATAATTGATAACTTTATTATCTTTTATAAAATAATTATTAGTAATATTAAAATTATTATTAAAATCTAATCTATCTGATTTTATGTTTATTTTTTTATTTTCTGTATATAATAAACATAAATTAATTTTATCATTGATATTATAATTTTTAACATAATGAAATTTGACAATACGTAGATCGTTTTCACTAATGATATCAAAACAGATTGGACATTTTTTCCATATCTTTTTTTCTTCATTAATAAAATATTTTAAAATACAAAAAAAGCAAAATATATGTCTACATTTGGTTATTCTAGGTGATATAATATTATTTTCAAGACATATAGGACAAGTTAAAGAAGTATTATCATATATAATATAATCCACTTTTTCAATTTGATCCCATTTTATATTTTCATCAATATTCTGAATTAAATAATTTTTTTCTTTTACATAATATCTAAAATTACAATTAATATATTGATTAATATTTTTTTTTACATATGGATAACTACATTTTTTTTTAAATAAATGTATTCTAGTTGGCTTATATCTATTATAATTAACTAAATAATTTACTTTAGTACCTTTCTTATTTTTTTTATTATCTTTCTTTTTATTTTTCTCTTCATTTATATTTCTAGGACTACTAACACTAATGTCACAACTTTCACACGATTCAGTTTTATTCAATACTTCTACATCACTGTTATTAATGTTTAATATTTCTTTTTCTTCTTTTATATTATTGTTTAATTTATTTTTCTCCTTATGTCTACTATTATTTTTTACATATTTATTATCACCATTCATTCTTAGGTGTAGCATATATAAGTGCAAAAATTTAAATATACATACATAAATATAAATATATATATATATATATATATATATATATATAATATGTATATAAATTTTTTTATTTTTATCTATATATATACACGTACTGAAATTTCAAATAAATGTTACGTTATTCTACAAGATGAAGTAACATATATTTTTATTTTGTTTTTAAATTTATTTCATCTTGATTATATAAACAAATAAATAAATAAATACATATAAATATTAATATATATATATATTTGATGGACATAAAAAGGACGAATTTTTTTGATTCAGAAGAAAAAAGTATCCACTTTCTAAAGTTGTAAAAGTGAGAAAACAATAAGGAAAAGTACCAAAAAAATAAACATATAAAAATAAACTGATTAAAAAAATATAACAAAATTATGTTGTATATTTTAAAAGTGTACCCTTTAGAAATATTATATATATAAATAAATATATATATATATATATATATATATATATATATATAATATATGTTGTAAGGTAATTTGTGTTACTAAAAATGGAGCTGTTATATATTATATATATAAAAAATGAAATGTTATATAAATAATATATATATATATATATATATATATATATATTGATTATATTTATATTTAAAATTTTATATAAATATCCAACTTAAAAACATAATTCATCCAAATACAAAAACAAAAGAATAAAAAAATAAAAAGTATAAAGATATATTATATATCAATTTTGTTTTTATCAAATTTTTTCATATAGCCAAAATTATGTTTTATGCAAGAAAATATACATGACTACATTATCTGTTAAATAAAGAAAAATTATATATATTATATATATGTAATCACGTATATTTATTTTAACTGTAACAACAAAATATTATATATATATATAATATATACATATATATATATTAACTTATTTATATACATTTTTTTAAATTAAAAT
>NC_031490.1:372116-373077 GCF_001602025.1 Plasmodium gaboni | reverse complement strand
TACTCATTTAATATAAAAATGCACCTTTTTATAATATTTTGATCACATAATATATATATATTTTTTTTAAATGGATATATAAATTAACCATTAACACATTTTTATAAGTAGCATATTAAATTTTTAAGAATATATATATATATATATATTTTAATAGTTCATATAAAATAATATTATTAAGGAGAAAAAAAAAAATAAATTTGATCAATATATATGAATCACTATGTATTAAAAAATGTTTTCATATTGTCTATAAATTATTATGACAAAATGTAGAACTAGAATAAAATATATATTTTGTTATATATATATTTTATAAATGCACGCACTTTTTTTTTTCGTTTTATAAAAAAAAGAGATACATTTAATCCACATTTTTTTCATATATAATAAATAGAATAAGTCGTTTATATTTTTTACTGCTCTATATATAATAGCAGCATTTTAAATTTTATATTATTTCATGTTCTTATAAATATTAATAGTCTTAAAATTATTTAGTAAAGTTAAAAATGTTCGTGTTTAAAATGAGTTTAATTTTATTTATTTAACTATATATATATATATTATTATGTGATCAAAATATTATAAAAAGGTGCATTTTTATATTAAATGAGTAGTTAAAAAATTTAAAACAATACAATAAATTGGTATTTAAATATATCTATTTATATATATATTGGGATAATTATATATGTATTTTTCCATATTATAAATTATTAAATAGACGTATAAACAAAACACCACATGCATATATTTTAAATTTTAATTTGGATATATATATGTATTTTTTTTTTTTTTTTTTTTTTCAATTATTATCACATATATAATATATCGTATGTATATTAAATAAATAAATAAATAATATATATATCTATATTAATATTTATATTTTATTATTATATTTCTTTTAATTTTTAATTTTATATAATTCTTTTTTTTTTTTTTTTTTTTTTTTTTT
>NC_031490.1:367742-372067 GCF_001602025.1 Plasmodium gaboni | reverse complement strand
TTTTTAATATATATATAAAATAATATATATTATTTTTTAATTTTATTAATATATTATTTATTGTTTTATTTATTTTTTTTATTTTTTTATTAATATTTGGTTCGTTCTTTTTTTTTATTCTATTTATAATTTTTATTTATTATTTTAGTATTTTTTTTTTTTTTTTTTTTGTGTTTATTTTCCTTAATATAATTATATAAATATATATATGTATATAATTTTTATGTTTTGTATTTTTTATTTTTTTTTTAATATATATATATTATCATACTGATTATATAGTCTGAAGTAATTAAATACACATGTATAAATTGAACGTATATATTTATATATTAAAGTTTAAAAATGAATAAAGCAGAACATAAATACAAATATATATATATATATATATATATATATATATATATATAATATGAGCGAAATATTTATAATTGTATAAAAATGTTTATATATATTTGTTTCCCCTTTTATGGTATATATTATGAATATATAATAATTTTATAATATTTTAATTTTCATTAGATTCATTTGATTCTTTTTTTATTTGTTCTTCTTGTTCTTGTTCTTTTTCTGTGTCTTTTTCTTGTTGCTCCTTTTCTGTTTGTTTTACTTCTTCGTTTTCTTCCTTTTTGTCGTTTTGTGTTTCTTGTTGTTGTTGTTCTTCTTTTTCTTGTGTCTCATTTTTTTTTGTTACATCTTCTTCTACATTCACATTATTTTTGGGTTGGTTGTCTTTGTCTTCTTCATTTTTGTTTGGTTCCTTGTCTGTTTGTGATACTTGTTCATTTTTCTTTGTATTAGTAAGTGTTTGGTTAATTTGTGATAGCCTTTTGCTTTTTCTGGATTGCATATTGGTTACATCATGGAGACTTGGGAAAGCTTTTTCATCATTTGTATTAATATAGACACCCTTCGTTTTTGATTCTGATTTATGACTAGATCTAGGAGCAGATCTGGATGTACTTTTATGAGATTTTCTATGATGTGCAGATGAAGAATTATTAGAATGTCTATTATTATTATATCTAGATTCATGATAAGAATTATTTAATGCACCATTTGTACTACTACTATTATTATTATTTGCACTTTCTTCTTTGCTTCTATTTAGAATTTTTTGTATTTCCTTTTGTGCTGCATCTACTGTTTTTTGTGTTCCATGTATATAAATTTTTTTATTTTCTTTATCAATATGTATTTTTTTGGCAAAAGTATCTTCTTGTATTTTATTTATTGTTCTACCTTTTTTTCCAATAACACTACCAATATGTTCAGTTTCTACATTCATTTCTACAGTGACATATAGATTATTTGGTATGAATTTTCCTTCTTTACCTTCTTTGGTTTCTGATTGAACTAAATTTTCTAAAACATCTTTAGCTAGATGTATATTATCTTCATGTCCATATATTTGTGCTACATGACTAGTTTTATTAATTTGTATACTTGTGCATGTATCTTTTTCAATATCTTTAATTTTTTGTGCTTTAGATGATAATAATAAAGCTATAACTTTTTCGTTAATATCTACTTGTGTAGATTTTCTTTTTTTTAATAATTCTTCAATCATTTCTAAAGCTTTATCTATATCATTTTTATTTCCACTTATATTTAATTCTTTGTGATTTGTTTTATTAAATATTTTAACTTCTGCTCCTGTTTTTGCTTTGATTTGTCCTCTATAATTAGAATTAAACAAGAAGGCTTCTTCTTCTGTTAGTTTTTTTTTTACAGTTTTGTTAGATATAATATTTTTAGAATATTCTAAAATTTCTAAAGCTTTTGTTATATTATCTTTTTTTCCAACTAAGCTTAAACCATTATCTTGACGTATTATAAATAGATTTAAATTTTTACGTATTTCATTTAATTCATATGAGCATTTTTTATATAAAGAAAAGATTTCTTTTTCTTCAAAAGGAACAAATTCGGTGTCTAGATTTTTTAATATTTCATTTAATTTTTCTTCTGCTTCTTCAATATCACTATCTTTACTACCTTTAATAGTAGCTGATGCATCAAATGTTTTTGCATCATAATTCATTCTGATCAATGTATTTGTTTTGGTTTCTATTTCTTTTAAGATACTTTTATTAAACCCTCTGGCTAGTATAGAATCTAATTTAATATTTTTCGAAATATTTTTACTAGCTAAATTTTTTTCATTATTTGTTGCTTTTTCTATTAATTCTTTTAAATTCTCAATATCATTTTTCATACCACAATAATATAATATATCATTATCTACATGAACGAATACATTTGTATCTTCTTCCATTTTTTTAAAACTTCCATCATACATATTAAGCATAATTTTAAAAATTTTATTACTTAGATTTACAAAATTCTTATTTTCTGAATTAAAATCTACATTTTGTATGTAAAAAATAAATTGTTCGATATCTTCTTTACATCCAGCTATATGTAAATTTGTTTTATTATCATAAGAACTAAAACCAGCCGTGTTATTATTCATATTATTCATATTATTATTATTATTATAATTATTCATATTGTTTAAATTATTATTATTGTTGTTCATATTATTATTACTTGTTGAAGATAATTTATTATCTACATATACAAAATATTTGGTTTGGATACGATTAAGAAAATTATATGGTCTTAGTAAAATATTATATGTATCTGTTGGAATAGCATAATCTTTTCTTATAATATCTGCTTCTGATATATCAACATTTTGTTTTTCTTTTTTCATTTTAATAATTTTATCTACAAATCTTAATTTCTTTTCTTGAACTTTAGTTTCATTCATACTTTTTAAATTTTCTTTTAATTTCTCTTCACATGTTTTTCTTAAATTTATTAATCTATTTTGAAAATTTTTAAAATTCTCATAATTTTTAGTAATACTTAATTGTTCTTCTAAATAATTTATATATGTATTTGCTTCTTCAATTTCTTCTAAATTCTTTGGATTTATTTTTTTCTTTTTAGATTTAGCATCTTTACATTTATTCTCCATATCAGCTGATGATAATTTCATATTTATTGGTCTTGTAGTTTGACCATTAAATCTTGATATAGTTGAATTAATAGTACTGATAAAATTTTCTATTTCTGTTTTCTTTTTCATCTCAGCTTCTTTTCTATCATTAATATTTTTATAATTATCTGCTTTGTTAATTTTAGCAAATTTTTTATTAAGATCATTTTCTGCTTTTTTTCTTTCATCTTCTTTTAATTTGATTTCTTTCTTCCAGTCTTTCTTTACATCACTATTGTTGTTATTATTGTTGTTATTATTATTATTGTTGTTGTTATTATTGTTGTTGTTATTATTGTTATTATTATTATTATTATTATTATTATTGTTGTTGTTATTTTTATTTTTGTTATTATTTTTTTTCTTATTATTATTGCTGTTAATAGCATTTGTGTTGTTATTATTTTTTGTTAATTCGTTTAATTCCACTTTGTTATTTTCATCCTTATTTCCTACATATTTCTTATTACTTGATCCTTTATTTTTTTCATTTCCTTTCTTTTTGTCTTCATTTGTATTTCCAGATTCGTTTGTTTGGTTCATGTCATTTTCTTTTGTGCCTTTCTTCTTATTATTATTATTCTTTTTCTTAGCTTGTCCTTCATTTTTTTCTTCTCCTCCTTTAACCGCATCCTTACTTTTAATAACACAATTTTCTTCTACATTATTCATATGTACAGATTTCTTATTATTTTCTAATTCATTATCTTCTTTCTTCTTTTGAATATTTCCATTCATATGAGCATTACTTGATAATTCGGTAGCTCTGCTTCCTTTCTTCTCATTTAATTTAGATCCTCCTTGTTTCTTATCATTCATAAGGGCATCCTTCATATTACTTACAACTCCGCTATTTTTGTTTACAGGCTTTTCTTCTAAAATTGATGAAGTGGTAGATTTTCTTCCCATCTTGACAAGGTATATAAACAAATTTCAATATTCAAAATTATATATTTATTTGATAATAATATGATTATATGTTCGATCAACAAATAAACTCTAAAATTATATACTCACATAAAATATATATAAAAAAAAAATATATATATATATATTTATATATATCTATTATTTTGTGGATACTGATTTTTTTATATAATCTTCCTACTGAACAGAATGATAACAATTTTTTTTTTCTTAAGCTTTTAAAATAAATATTCTTCTCTGTATAGAATTTGCAATACGTTTTATTATTCTCAGGATGTGCAATGCTATATCTTTTTATAAATATGTAAATTTTTAATACTTAAATAAATTAATATATATATATATAATATATATATATATATGTTAATATATGATATCCAATTTATACGTG
>NC_031490.1:364807-367642 GCF_001602025.1 Plasmodium gaboni | reverse complement strand
TAATTAAAAAAAAAAAAAAAAAAAAAAAAAAGCAACTCATATATATGAATTATAATTAGTACTCACATGTGTACAATATATGAATATATTTTTATTTGTTAAATATGAGGCTTAAAGTAACATCATATTTTAAATCATCCATAATAATATTAGGATGAACAAGAAAAAAGTTTGTTTGTTTGTTTGTTTATTTGCTCATATGTTTATATATTTATTTTATTTTTTTTTTATTTATTTATTTTATATTTTTTTTTTTCGTATGTGTTTTTGCGTATTATGTGTGTGTTTATGTATCATGAAATTAAACAAATACGCAGAACAGTATTCATACGTATATAAAAAGAAATATTTTATTTTTTATATATATAAATTGTATATACATATTATAGGTACACATATAGACTCCATGAGAGGTAAATAGAACACTTAAAAAAAAAAAAATAATAAAATAATAAAATATCATAGGTGAATAATTAATATAACATAAACATAAAAATGAACATAAAAATTATAAAGATAAGAAAAAAATATATATAAATAAATATAAAATAAATTAATAATACAAGAACATATATATTTATAAAAATATATAATATGACCAATTGTATAAATAAGTATACGGATAATATTTGAATATTTTTATATATAATATTTACTATATATATATATATATATATTTATTTATTTATTTATTTTATTTTATTATTCTGATGCAAAATCGTTCATATTTTCAAAAAGATAATTTGCTGCCATTTCTTCATTTTTATCACATGCTATAAATGCTTCAAGTGCTACATGTTTTGGAAATCCTAATGATTCTAATTTTTTAATACTTTCCATTTCATTTTCATTTAAAGGGGTAATAGGTATATTAATATTTTCATTATTTGGATCTGATAAAACTTGTTGTCCTACATCTTGTAAGAAGGAATCATTTTGTATAGTATTTTCATCATCTGCAATGTCGAGATTATCATCTAAATGGTTGTTTATATTATCATCTGAATGCTCTTCATGATCATTTAAATTATTTCCATAATTTTGAAGAGCTGCTAAGAATTCTGTTTGGTTTTGTCTTATATATTCTAAAAAAGAAGGATCTGTCCTTCCAATCATTTGTAAAAGTTCTGGTAATCTTTGTGGATTGGATAATGCCATATCTCTGATAGCATTAAAAAATGTGGAATTTCTAAAAGCTTCTTCATTTGATGATAATGGATGTGCTGAATTTCCTTCCAATAAGGAATTATTTTCAGTATTTAATAAATTAGAAAGATTAGATTCATTATTTATATTTTCATTTGTATTAACATTTATATTTTCATTTGGAAATCCATTAGTTAAATAATCAATAGCTCTATTAGGATTATTATAAGCAAGTATCATTGCTTTTTTTACTTGTTCCTTTTCAAATCCCATAGCACATATATTATCTATGGATTCTTTTAATTTATCTCCTGTTAATAGCATAGATTCAGCATTATTAAAATTATTATATATATTATCATTTGTATTTTCATTTTTATTTTCCTTATTCTCCTTTTGTTCTTCTGTATTTAATGTCGTTATATTATTATTTCCATCAGATTTTTGATTATTATTATTATCCATCTTGTTTAATGATTCTTTATTTACATCTTCTTTTGTATTATTTTTATTAATAATTCTTCTGGTAACCATTACAATAACTATATCATTATCTTTTAATATATCTGTTGCTTTGTCTTCATCTTTTAATATTTTTCCACTAAATATTAATTTCTGTTTATCACTTGGCATGTCTGTTAAAACTGCTTCCACTTTTTTTTTTAAATCAAGTATACTATCATCTGGGTCTACATTAATTTCTTCTTCGTTGTTTTGTAGTGTCCTCACTTTTATTTTCATTTTGTTCGATTATCTAATATTTTAGATAAATATGAGTAACTTTATATACAATATATAATATATAATATAAAATATAAAATATAAAATATTTTTATATAACTCTTTATATATAAATATATATATATATTTTATTTATTTTTTCGGATTGGAGAAATAAATTCTATTAAAAAAAAAATTTTATCTCTTTAAATATTTTTAAATTTTACTTCATATCTTAAGGGTAAAATTATTAAATTTTCATATATTTATAATAATTATATATTTTCAAATAATAATTTTCCTTTTTTAATATTTATAAAATAAAAATAAAAATATATATAACATATAAATGAAATAAAATAAAAAACGAAAATATTTAATACATACATAAATAAATAATATATATATATATATATATAATATGATTAATATATGATTTAAATAAAATAACGTTGATGATATATATCTTAAATATAAAAATATTACCAATTATGTAAAATATTCTAAAGCTGATTATATTTCCTCATTCTTTCAAATAATATAATATTATTTATATATGTATATTATTTATAGTAGTACATATAATATAAATATTAAAATAATAAATATATTACATTATAATATTATATAAATATGGATGGATGAAAATAAATGTACATTTTATTAACACTCCAAATAAATATATAATGATATATATTTTTTTATTTTGATATAATATATATATATATATAATATCAAAATAAAAAAATAAACCATTTCGTTATTTTATATATAATAATTATATATATATATATAATATTTTGTGTTTAATTAAAAGGATATTATCTTTTTTTTTTTTTTTTTTTTTTTTTTTTTTTTTTTTTAAATAAAATTTTTTTTTTTATTTTTTACCTAAAATTTTAAACAAATTTTTTTTTTTTAGGGAAATTTTTTTTATTATAATAAAAATTTTTAATTTTTTTTTTTTTT
>NC_031490.1:360784-363405 GCF_001602025.1 Plasmodium gaboni | reverse complement strand
ATTTACGAATGTGTTTATAAGAAACACAGGAGGTTGTAGAATAAAATATTTGTGTTTAGCAAATCGATTCATTTCAAATATTACAAAGAATGGGTTATACAAAAAAGAGAGAGAAGAATGTGTGTCATATGAAAATGAAGTTGTTAATATAAGTCGTATGAATTCTTCTGTTCTTTGTATTTTTTCAAATATGTTATTAAAAGAAAATATACAAAATAATTTATTATGGAAAAGAATAGAAAAACGATCTTATGAATTAATAAATGATTTTGAAGTTAATGATATTGCTTCATTTTTATTTTGTTTAAGCAAAGTTAGATATGATACAAATTTATATGATAATTTTATTCCTTTAATAAAAAAGAAATGTGAATATTTTAATACGTCTAATTTGGCCATGTTAATATCTACATATTCCAAAAGAAAAAAAACAAAAAACAAAAAAACAGAAGATGATTATATTATAATGTTATTAAAAGATGAATTAAAAAAAAAAGTACACACAATATATAACATTGTAGAAATATCCATGATTCTTAATGCATTAGTAAAATGTAATATTAAGGATAATGATTTATATACTAAACTTAGTAATATTATTATTGATAATGTAATGTATAATAATGTACACATTAGAGATTTATGTGTAATTACATATTGTTATGCTACTATATTATATAATAATGACAACTTATTTATAATATTATCTCAAAGAATTAATCAATTAATAGAACAAGCCAATCTAATGGACTTATGTAGAATATTATATTCATATATGAGAATAAAAAAAAACTATAATCATATTTTAAAATCATGTACCATACAAATTAAAGATATTATATATAATAGAAGCTCCATCTCTGATGTAATTAATTGTATTCATTTTTTACCAAGCCTCAAGGAAATTATAGAAAATGAGCAAGACGAAGAAATTGCAGGTTTCGACGATTACGATAATGAGAATAATACAAAAGATAATCATAAAATCTGTGATAATAAATATAATATAAATTATAGTAACGTTCATAATATGAATGTTTCAATATCATATGACAGAACATGCAATTATCATATTAATTATTTTAATTTATATAATTATGTAATACATATATTCAATAAATATTTTATTAGTTATATACATATGTTAACATCAAAACAGATAAGTAATATATTATATATATATTCAAGATACAATATATTTATTTGTCCTTCCATTGTACATGTTTTTATTGAAAAAGTTAAAAACATGCAGTTAACAAGGGAATTAAAAATATACATGCTTTATTCCTTATCCATACTTTTAAAAAATTATGAATCAAAAAATATATTCAAGTATGATGAAAAAAATACTACACCCAAATGTTATGACATGAAAAATTATATCTCCAAATGTGATGATTATATGGATGATAATAAATTAAAAAGTTATACAATAAACAATTCATTTCAAAATAATAAATCATGTGAAATATTTAAAAAAAAACAACATAATGGTAACATATACAATTTTTATGAATTGGACATAAATAATATTTTTATTAAACCCAATTCTGAATATATTATAAAAGAAAATGGAAATATTCAAAATAGGAAAAATAATATGTTATATATAAATAATTATAATTTTGTAAAATTAAAAAATAATTTAATCGAATGTTTAAATTTATGGGAACAGGACATTAATGATTATATAAACAATCATGACCTTAGTTTAACTCAAGATGTTATAAGAAGAGTGTTAAATATTTTTTTAATTTTAAATTACTCCCACAATAGTGTTATATATAGTATAAGAAATTATGTTATACTTAATTACAAAAATATAAATGAGCATAATGCATATATGATCATGTATTATTTTCAACAATTAAACAAGTTAAATGATGATGACGATTTTGCTGAAATTTTGACGTGTAAAATGAAATCATTAAAATGAAATAAATTAGTAAACAATAAAAGGTTCAGCTTGACATCAAAATAAAAAATTGTGCAATATATGTAAAATAAAGGAAAGAGGTAAAGAAAAAAAAAAAAAAAAAAAAAAAAAAAAAAAAAAAAAAAAAAAAAAAAAAAAAAAAAAAAAAAAAAAAAAAAAAAAAAGCTACCTGGAGTTATTTTTACTTTTATATATTTCAAATTCATGTTATTATTACATGCTATTTAAATGGCTCTAATATTTTTTTTTTTTTTTTTTTTTTTTTTTTTTGCCTGTCCAATTGATATGAACTGTTCAGGCAAAATGTATATATATTGACAAAATAGCTGTATAAATTAAAATTAACAGGAATAAATATTCATAATATATATTATATATATATATATATATATGTATGTATATTATGTTGTTTTAATACTTTAATTCATATTTATATAATTATATCTTTATAAATTGATGCTCATATATCATTATATTTTATTTTCCTTTTTATTTTTATTAATTTTTCACAAATATATACAAAATATTTGTTATAGTGACTACATATATGTATGAGCCAGAAATAAAGAGATTTAACAAAAAAAAAAAAAAAAAAAAAAAAAAAATAATCAAAAAAAAAACATATATATATATAAATATAAAAATATATATATATAAAAAAATAAAAAAATATATATATATTTAA
>NC_031490.1:354444-360747 GCF_001602025.1 Plasmodium gaboni | reverse complement strand
ATATATATATATATATACATATTCATATTTATTTTAAAGATATATTTTTTCCTTTGTTAAAGAAATATATATTTTTATTTATTTATAATTGCGTTATTTTATTTTTTTTTTACATATTGAATAATTTGAAAAAATGGGTTGGTTTGGAAAAATGGAAAAATGTTGCTGCTTTCCTTTAGCAGGAGGATGTCTTGGAGGAGCCATGTTTCATTTCATGATTTGCATTAGCTCAATTTTTTCAACTACAAAAGATTATAAAAATATGACAATAGCTTCAAATGCAATATTAGGATGTTTAATAGTTCTTGGATTAGTACTTAAGAATTTTATTGTGTTATATATTGTTGCATTGTTTGTAGCTTTTCTTTTAGGTATATATATTGTAATTTTTGTATTTCTGATTATTGCCCTATTTGCAGCAAATAATATGCCATTTGAACATAAATTGTTAACAGCACTTACTGTGTTATCTATAGTGCTTATTACAGCTTCGTTTCTTAACATTTATATCTCTACATGTCGAGTTATAAAAGCTGGAGGAACTGGATGGGAATATAAAAGCTATATGGAAATACAAAAGGAAAAAGATAGAGAAAACAAGGAAAAACAAAACCAAAAAAAAAAAGAAGATGAAATGTTAAATAATGATTACAATGCATAGGAGATTATAAATATAAATATATATATATGTGTGTATACATATATATTATTATATAATAGAATAATACAATATATTGTTATACATATATAAGACTGACATACACTTAAATGGATCAATTCAAATTTTATGTTTATTATAATATTAAAATATCAAGAACACAAATTAAGAACATTTTTTCCTCATTTCATAATAATCTTATTATTACAACATTTACATAAGGGTCTGAATATACCTATACTTTCACGTGGTTTTTTTTTTTTTTTTTCTATATATATATAAATATATATATATGTATAATTAGTTTATGAATAGATTTTATTAATAATAATTTTTATGAATTAGAGATCATGATTTGTATTCATATAGCATTTAATAAGAAAAAGTCAAATTAAAAATAATTCATTAAAATATATATATATATATATGTGTATGTATATTTATTCATTTATTTTTATTTTTACTAAATATTGCATAATTGTAATATTAATATTTTAAAAATATTTATAGACATGTAATATTACTAATAATATCAATAAGATAATTAGGTAATATTTATAAATTAATTTTTCTTTCTCTTTTTTTTTTTTTTTTTTTTTTTTTTTTGTTTGTTTAAAATATAACTTTTTATCTTATATATACAACGTAAAATTAAATCGAAAAAAAAAAAAAAAAAGGAATATATAACAACTTATGACTGTGTAAAATGTTCACATGAGAACAGGAACACATAAATATTATAATAATATATGTGTATATTATAAACATATATACTTATATGTGTGCATATATTATATATATACATATTAATATATTTAAAAGTAAATCTGTTTTATTTACTATTTAAATAAAACTTTATTATGATTTGAAATAATAATAATATCAGACTAATATTAACCAAATCATTTTGAAAAAAATAAATAAATAAATAGTATTCGTTATATTATATGTCCTTAATTATTATATATATATATATATATATATATATGAGGGTAAAAAATGTACTTATATATTGAATATATTTGTAATTTCTTGAAATTCTCAAAATATACATTAATATATATACAATTTGTTATATGTTATTTATTTTTATTATTTAAAGAATATTATTATTTATATTATGATAATACCGTATTTTTATATTACCTCATTATTATTAAAAATGTGTGATCTAAAAAAAAAATAATAAAATAATATGAATAAAAATAATATATTTTTTAACATAATAAATATAAAAATATCACAATATATAAAAAATATTATCGCGCCATTTTAATCTAAAAAATATCATAAAAAAAAAGTTTGTATTATAATGCAATGATATATTATATATATATATATATATATATATATATATAATATTTCATAAAAACATATTTTATCAATATGAGAAATATTGTTAGAGTATTTCATGTATATATATATTATATGTATATATAAAAGTATAACAAATATATATATTATATATATACATATATTTTATATATAATATATTTTTAGATATAATATAAAGTTTTTGCATATTTATTTTTTAAAATCTCAAAAGGTTAAAAGAAAAAAAAAAAAAAAAAAAAAAAAAAATCGGAATATTATTATATAATTATAATTATACTATTATTTAATTTGTATTGAATATAAATAATAATAAATTAAATCATAATATAATTTTATTTTATTATTTTTTTTTTTGTTCTTTTTATTTTTTTTATTCAAGATACAAAATATATATATTTTTTTTTTATATTTTGTATTTATATAATTATTTTTGATTTTAATTTTTATAATATCCCAAATAAGTTAATCATTAAAATATATAATATATATTTACAATAAATTTTTATAAAAAAAAAAAAAAAAATGGTAATAGCAAGTGATGAAAGCTTTATGAATGAAATTGACAATTTAATAAATGATGTGGATGATGAAAGAATAGATAATAATGATGAATTAGAGTTTTGTGTAGCTCCAGTGGATGTACCAAGAAACTTTATAAAATATGCACAAACTCAAAATAAGAAATTATTTGATTTTCATAAAGGTACTACAACTTTAGCATTTAAATTTAAAGATGGTATAATAGTTGCAGTAGATTCTCGAGCATCTATGGGATCTTTTATATCTTCACAGAATGTTGAAAAGATTATTGAAATAAATAAAAATATATTAGGAACAATGGCAGGAGGAGCTGCTGATTGCTTATATTGGGAAAAATATTTAGGTAAAATAATAAAGATTTATGAATTAAGAAATAACGAAAAAATATCAGTACGAGCAGCTAGTACTATATTAAGTAATATTTTATATCAATATAAAGGATATGGTTTGTGTTGTGGTATTATTTTGAGTGGTTATGATCATACTGGATTTAATATGTTTTATGTTGATGATTCAGGAAAAAAAGTTGAAGGAAATTTATTCAGTTGTGGTAGTGGTAGTACATATGCTTATTCTATTTTAGATTCAGCTTATGATTATAATTTAAATCTAGACCAAGCTGTTGAATTAGCTAGAAATGCAATTTATCATGCTACTTTTAGAGATGGTGGTTCAGGAGGAAAAGTAAGAGTTTTTTATATTCACAAAAATGGATATGACAAAATAATTGAAGGAGAAGATGTTTTTGATTTACATTACCATTATACTAATCCTGAACAAAAGGATCAATATGTTATGTAAAAGGAAATTTATGTAACCACGTGTATATGATAATATGCAATAAGAAAAATTATTACATATAATTATATATATTATTATTATGTTTACTAACCTTTTTTTTTTTATTTTTTTATAATAGATATTGTTTAAAATGATTCAAATGTATATATGTATATGTGTACATATATATATATATATATATATATATATATATATATATATACAAATAATATACGTTCATTTTATTGCTTCTTTGTTTTTTTTTATTTTTTCATTATTCTGAAGAATATATGTTGACTATATATTTTTTTTTTTTTTTTTTTTTTTTTTTTTTTTTTTTTTTTTTTTTTTTTTTTTTTTTTTTTTTTTTTTTTAATAATTTTTTTAAATTTAAAAAAAAATTTTTTTTTTTTTTTTTTTTTTTTTTTTTTTTTTTTTTTTTTTTTTTTTCATTTTTTGAACAAAGCTATTTAATATAAAAAAAAATATATATAAAAATATTTTCATTTTATAAATGATATTTTTTTAAAATATTTTAGGATAATTAGTTGTGTCTAAGTTGTTTGTGTACGAAGTAGTACAACATATAATACAAAAAATAAGATAGATAAATACATACATACATATATATATATATATATATATATATATGTTATATTATTAATTAGGTGTAAATATGAAAACACGGTATTATAATAGTAGAACAATTATTATAAAAAATAAAATTGAACAAATATATTTCGCTCATATATATATATATATATATATATATTATATGTAATTAATAATTTTAAGCATTACTAGATTTTTTAATAAATAGCTAGTAAGGACTGAAAAAATAGAATAACAAATATAATTTTGATCAGTGGATATAAATATATGGTATGCTATAATATTACATATAATTGTGTATATGTTTAAATAAATGTTTATATAATTATAATTGAATATTTTAAGTATGAAATAGATAACTAATGGATAATTACTAAGTACAAAAAGCATAAAAAGATAATTATATTTAACCATTATAATTTTTATATTATATTTACGTTGTTGATATAATTTGAATAAATATGTAAAGATACATAAGAATAGAAAATAAGTAATATAACTGATAATAACTGTTTTAAATTTCTTAAATGAGAATGTTGAATTACAAATTTTTAAAATATATTTTTCATTATCTAATTCTGAAAATAGAAGTTTTGAATACATACTAATTTGTTTTATTTGAAATGTATCTTGAATTTTATTTTGTTTTTTTGTTATTTCTTCCATTTTTTTATTTAGTGTCGAATTTATATTTTTTAAAAATTCATTACACAAGTCATTAAATGGATATATATTATCAATATAATCATTATAATCATTATAATTATTATTATTATTATTATTATTATTAGATATATTTTTATTGTTGTCATGATTATTTGTTGAAGTGAAATTATTGAATGGAGAGTTTTCATTTTGAAGGTCGTTTTTTTTTTTTTGATTGTTCATATATGTATTTTTTTGACTTTGTATATAATTTTTTTTTTGAATAAATTTATTATAAAAAAAGATATTTTTAATAAACTTTAAAATTAAGTCTATATTTAGATTTTCTTTTTCTTTTGGTTCTAGAACAATTTTATATTCATGTATATTATAATACACAAGAATATTTATTATTTGAAATAAGTCATTATATACTTCAGGATTTTTAAAAGTTATAATATTATTTTTTAGTAAGGTTTTATTCTTTTTAAAATAAAAAATGGAATCATACCTTAATATATATTTTATATTTGATATACATTTATTTATAATATGTAATATATAATAAAATATATATGATTCTGAAAATTTTTTAAAAAAATTAACATGATACCATTTGGTTTTGTCATTAATATGGTCTTGATGTGATGTATAGACATGATGTGCATTCTTGATATAATCTGTATTTATATTATTATTATTATTATTGTTGTTGTTTTTGTTGTTTTTGTTTATGTGATCATTATGTGAGTTACTATTTGTATTAACATTTGTATTGTATTTCTTAATATATTTTTCATTATTATTAATAAAAATATCTATTAATTCTTTATCATAATCTTCTTCTGCTTTAAATTGTCTATTAACTATACATAAATTATAATCACTAAATTTATTATTAACAATGCATGTAAGATATTTATTTTTATGTATATTAACTAGGTTACTCATATTATAATTATTAAATATATTATATAAACCATATAGTTTATGTTTATCATCATATTTATACATGAAAAGTGTATAAGAAGAACAATCATTCTTATATTTATCACTTGGTTGTATATATTCTTCAAAATTATTTTCCATAAAAAAGATATTTGACAAAATACCAGTATTTTTTATATTCTCTCTCTCAAAATTTGGATGCAAATAAGCATTTATTATTAAAAATATAATTATCATTTTTAAAAAAAAATTATTAATAAACTTGTCATGATATTTTATACGATTAAAAACTATATGTCTATATATCTCAGGCTTAAGAAATAAAATATTCAAAAATATTATAAAAGGATTCTTCTCTACATATTCATCACATATCTTATTACATCGATTGCATTCCTTTAATCTAATATTATTTTTATTATATACAGTATATAAACTACTATTGGAACTTCCACATTTTATGCATATCATTTTTTTTTTTCTTTTATTTAGCACAATAAACTCAATATCTAATTTATATCTTACATATCTTTCATATTTTTTGATTTTATTTTTTTTTTCGATTATTTATAAGGCACACAAGAAAAAATAAAATTCAAAAAAATTAAATTCGAATTAAATTATTTAAATAAATATTTTATTTTTTTGTTTAAATTGATAACAGATTACACAAAAAAAAAAAAAAAAAAAAAAAAAAAAAAAAAAAAAAAAAAAAAAAAAAAAAAAAAAAAAAAAAAAATATAAAAAAAAAAAAAAAAATATATAAAAAAATAAAAAATAAAAAA
>NC_031490.1:347962-352962 GCF_001602025.1 Plasmodium gaboni | reverse complement strand
TATATGAGATCATATAGTATAAGTTGTTCAGTATATATTTATAATTTATTATTATCTAATAATAATTATAAGGATTTAGAGAATTATAAAGATAAATATATGCCTAAGCATTCGATAGCTTCCTTCATGGATCATTTTTATTTTGTCGTTAAGGATTTTTTATTAATTTTAAGAAAATTCTTAATAAATTATGAACAAGGTAGTATATCTAATGATTTAAATGTGGATGGTGAGTATGACCAAGGTGTGTATGATAATATATATGTTGACACAACAAATAATAATAATAGTAATATTTATGATGATAATAATAATAATAATAATATTGATAGTAATAATCCTATTAATGATGACAATATGTACTATCATATGAATAATTTTAATAATAATAATAATAGTAATAATAATAATGATCCTTATCTTTATGACCATTATGATAATTTTCTCAGTAACAATTCCATTTTATATAACAAACATTATGATGATAATAATACATTCAATAAATCCAATAAAGGAACCAATAAAATACAAAATAAAAAGCATGATGAAAAAATTATGTGGTTTAAAGAAACAAACGAAGATATGATAAAAAACTTTTGTAATATATTATATAAATATACATTCCCAAAAAATTTTGAAAAAAAATTAAAATATTTAATATCTCAATGTACTAGAATAAATAGAGCATTACATAGTATATATTTAGATATTTTTATTTTATGTAATTTAAAAAATATAATTAAAGTTCTAGTATTAATAGATCAATTATTTTGTTCCATGTTTCCTTATTTTTATTTTTATGAGCTCAAATTGAAAATATTACTATTTTTTATTCACAAAAATGAGAATCAAAAGGAAGACAAAAAAAAAATTAAAAATAAAAATAATCATAAGGAGGTTACTAAAAGGATGCACAAAGGTGTATATAATGATAATAATTATGTTGATAATAACCATGTTGATAATAACCATGTTGATAATAACCATGTTGATAATAACCATGTTGATAATAACCATGTTGATAATAATTATAACACATGCCTCTTAGATAATAACCTCGATATGATACCCAATTCTGAATTTAATTCTTCCAGATATAATCAACTTGCCAATCATATAAATAATGAAGACATCGAAATGACATCAAATATAATAGAAAATAATAACAAATTGAATATATCTAATAATTCATTTTTAAATACTTTCAATGATCAAGTCAGTGATGAATATGATTGCCTTTATAGTAGCGCATCTAATGAAAGTCTTATTCCACTTCTTACAGAACAATTGAAAACTCAAAAAGAAGAAGAGGAAGATGATAAAAATGTATATCTAGATAAATTTATGAATTTATATATTAACTGCACAGAAAAAATTGCAACTAGTGTTCCTTCAATTAGTGATCTTTATGATAATAAAGCTCTTAAAAATTTAACTTATAAAATGAGCAATAAAAGAAAAATTATTGATGATCAATTTATTTTAGACTATATAAAAAATTCTCAAAAGGGTAATGAAACCAATATTGATATTGAACACCATGATAAAGGAATTATTATAAAAAGGAAAAATACATCTAATGATAATATAAGTTTTGATAATAAAAAAAATGATGATATTATTAAAACAGAAAAACATAAATTTAATGATGAACACCATAAGGATCCATTACAAAATTCAGAACATAATCTTTTAGTTAGAAAAAAAAAAAAACAAAAAACAAACAAGAGTTCTTATCCAAGTGGTATTATTCCTACCATAAATAATATTTATGAAAATACATATCATGATATCAAATATAATTTAAAAGTAATTGTAAATATATCTAAATGTTTAATGTTCTCATCATATTATGATCCTATATATATCAAACTTTTCTATTCCTACTTATTACCATCTATTTCATATGATAAAAGAGTAGAAATTTTTTTGATTTATTCTTATTCAAGTTATAAAATTTTTAAACCTTTCATATTCTTAATATTTTATAATAATCATACTTCATTGTATATTCTAAATGTTTTTATTAAAATATTTAAAACAAATCATATCATTTTTCAAAATTTTAAATATACTTATTTTAATGGAATTAATCTTAAAAATGTACCAAAAAGATACTTCATTTTTCTTTTCCTTCTCTCGCCTTTTTTTTATGAGGATAAAGTGGAATGTCTCCTATATATTTATAACCTCTTTTACAAGTGAGTCAAAAATGAAAATATATATATGTATGTATGTATATATGTATGTATATATATATATATATATATATATATATATATATATATATATTTATATATATATTTTTTATTTATTTATTCATTTATTTTTAGTTTTGATAGAGACGTTATAAATGACCAAGAAAAAGACATAAACTACAAACATATATACCAAGATATTGTGTTACATAATGATGAGGAATACGATGAAGAGAAAAGAAATATAAACATTATTATAATAAAATTTATTGAAATATTTAAAGAAAAATTCAATGTAGATATTTATAATTATTTTGATTTTTATAGAATATATTTTATATTATTTGTCTCATGTGTAGATATAAAATAGACCTAATTAGGTTATTTCTTTTAAAATATATATATATATATATATATTTTAATATTATTCATTTTATTTATTTGTTTGTTTGTTTGTTTTTTTTTTTATAATTACACAATATTATTCACTGGTAATATATTTATTGAATTAATTTTTTTTTTTTTTTGAAAAATAAAATTTTTTTAGTTAATACCTTTCCTTATATGTAATATGGTTATTGTTGGTTTGTTTTATATTTGTATATAATCAAAATAAAAAAACATAAAATAAAATTAGGATTTATATTATTATAAAAAGTTATTTTAAAAACCATATTAATGTTATATATAGTAGTAGTTAATATTTGAAAATATTTAGAAAGGAAAAAGGCCGTCTTATTCCTCTAAACTTTGGTTGTCGATAAATATATACAAACTGAGTGTAGTTCAATTATTTTATTTTATTTTATTATTTTTTTGGTAGAACAACAAGGAAGATATTATATTATGTACCTTTTATAAAATAAAATAATGAATATATATAATATATATATAATATAATATAATATTATATTATATTTAGGGGACGTTCCTTTTTGAAGTTTTATTAAACTTTCGTTTTCTAAAATGTGTGCAATTTATTTGTGTACATTTTATATGTACAAGTCAGAATTTTTTTTTTTTTTCCCTTCATATATAGCAAGCCATATAAATAACCATAAATATATATATATATATATATATATATATATATATATATATAATTGAGATGTGTTGAATTTTATGTATTAGCTTCAAATATTGAGTTTTACGTATTAGGTTCCTATAACACCTCTTTTACTTTTCAATTTATTTTTGTTTTACATATAATAATAATTTTCCACATTATAGTTACTTTTCAAATTTCGATTCTGTCTTTCCACAAAAAGAAAGAAAAAAAAAAAAAATAAACAAACAAGTAAAAGAATAAATTAATGTCTGAGTGAATGTTTGAATGAATGATTGATTGATTCATTCATTGATTCAATAAATGAATTGCCTTTTCCCTTACCTGTTCAGGTAATTTTTGCAAATTTATTCTTACATATTTAAAATAAATATTACACACAAAATATTAAAAAGCCCTATTCATTATTATATAAAAAAATAAAGTTAATAATAAAACAAAATTTCTTAGTATTTTTCTTTTTTTTTTTTTTTATACATTTATATAAAGAAAATAAATGGAAAGAAATTTAAGTTCAAAACATATAATAAATATAGAATTTTTTTTTTTCATTTTCTTCTTTATTTGTTAAAAATAAAAAATATATACCCAAAAAAAAAATTATATATATATATATAATATAATATATTATATATATATATATTATGTATATATGCATATAGCCAATAGGTGCTTAAAGAAAACAAAGGTAATAAAAGAAAAATTATATTATTTGATACATATTACTTATATTATATATATATATATGTAGGAAACAAAAAAAAAAAAAAAAAATATATAAGCTTAGGAAGAATAAAATTTATATTACACATAAATGTGATTATATATGTACAATATAAAAATGGCTAATTTTATTCCATATATATATCACAATATATAAATAAAGAACATAAAATAAATTAATTTAATATATATATATGTATACATTTATTTATTTAATATAAAAAGAATTGAATATATATATATATATATATATATATATATATATATATATATATATCCTTGTAAAAACAAAAAAATAAATAAAAATATATATTTCTTAAAATGTAGTATATAAATATCATATATAAAATTCTATTCTATCATTAGTTTGCTGCATGGTGTGTATAAGAAAAAATAAATAAATAAAAAAGAATATATATATATATATATATATTATATTTATGTATGACTATTTATTATGTTCGTTTCTATTCATAATTAAATATTTTATTAACATGATAAAACTTATATTTCTATTTGAAAAAGAAATATTAAATTATATGTTTGATTTTATATAAACTAGTTGAAAAAGAATAAAAGAAAAATTACAAGAGTGAAAAAATATATAAGATTTAAAAATATAAATATATACATAGCATATATATATATATATATATTTACATTTAACACATGCTTGGTTACACACGTATGCATATTTAAATTCTTGTTCTGTCTACATAAATAAAATATAAGAACATTTGAAAGATAATTAAAAATGGGGAATATTGTATCATGTTGTTCATTAGACGAAAATAAAAAATATTTAAACGACGATGAAATATTGGAAAGTAATCATATATATAAAGTAGTTGTTAATGTTACAATTGATGTATCCTATAATATATATATATATATAATATTATTTGAATTGGTTTATATTTATGTATATTGCATATGTGTTTATATTAAGATATATAAATATATTATTATTTATTTTTAATTTTTTTTTTTTTTTTTTTTTTTTTTTTTTTTTT
>NC_031490.1:345819-347919 GCF_001602025.1 Plasmodium gaboni | reverse complement strand
AAAAAAAAAAAAAAAAAAAAAAAAAAAAAAATACATACATAATATATACATATATAATATAATATAACCAAGTGTTACTTAGAAAAAATTAATTAATTGCATATTAAATTATAAAAATTATCTTGTAAGAACGAATCTGTTTATATATATATACATATATGCATAAATAATATTTAACAAGGACATATTTGTATTTTAAAAAAAAAAGAAAACTTCCCCAAGTGGAAAAACATATTTTTCATCTCTTTTAAATTTTTGTTCTTCTAATTATCCTTTTATTTATTATTTTATTTTTATATGATTTATTTATAAATAATTTATGCTTATGAATTTTTGATGTCGTAAGGTGTACATATATATATACATAATACATACATACATATATATATATATATATATATATATATAAATATATGTTCATTTTTTATTTAATAATTATTATTTCTTTGACATGATCGAAACATTTATATCCTTTAGCTGTCCTTTTAAATCTTCAATTTGTTTTTCTTTTTGTTTAATGATTGTAGAGGATAATTCAAAAAAATCCTATTAAAATAGAAGAAAGAACAAGGGATATCATAATCAAAGAGAACACTAAAATGTATATATAAATATAAATATATATATATATATATATATTTATTTATTTATTTATTATATTTTTTTATATTTTTATTTCTTAGGATGGTACAAAATTGCCATGTAACTTGCAAGCGAACTTTCAGGAAAAAACATTATGCATATCATGTCATCAAAAGGTTAAAAAAAAAAAAAAATGATAAAATAATGATAAATTATATATATGCTTTATAGAGAAAGATATAGTATGAAATTATAAATAAACCACCTTTAATATATATATATATATATATATATATATATAGATAGATATGTTTGTTTGTGTGTATACATATATATATACATTAATTTTAATTTTCTAGGTGAGGATGATAAATTTTAGCGATATCAGATCTTTACTATATGGAGAAGAACAACTAAAACGTGTAGAAACGCAAGCAAATTTAATAAACGACAATTGTTGTTTAGCTTTACACTTAGATGATAGTGGGAATTGTATTCCTATTAAATTTGGATCTGTGAAGGAAAAAAATCTGTTCATTTTTATTATGAAAGATTATAAAAAAAATTCGTAGACAGAAATATGTTACACGGTTATGTATTTGTATGTAAATATTGTAACCTGGCAATAAAAAAATAAAAATAAAAATAAAAAATAAAGGAATATATAAATATATATATATATATATATATATTTCATATTTTTTTCCTCATTTGACGAATTCATTTATGCACACATTTCCACAGAGGAGTTTATTCAATTATATGTCAAGTTTCTAATATATAAAAAACTTGAACGAATAAGAAAGAGAAGAACCTATAAGCATTTATTTATATAATTATTTATTTATTTTATTTTTTATTTCACTTCCGTAACAGTTTTTATGTTTTATCTTTAATGAATTTTTTTATAATTTTCCTTATTTTATTTTATTTTATTTCATTTTTTTTTTTTTTTATGGATTTACCTATCACATTATGTTACTTTGATTTATTCTATGTTTTTAAATGAAACTGGTTTAATTTTTTTTTTTTTTTTAAATCAGTATAATATATTATCATATATTATAAGTTATATATATATATATATATATATATATATATTTTTTTTTTTTTGTTTCTTTCATCAATGTATGAAAATATACACTCCACTGAATTTTATTTTCTATAATTAAATAACCATAACATTTTACATAAATATATTTTGCATAATTATATTTCATTTTATTTTTTATCATACTTGAAAAAATTAAAAAAAAATTCAAATGTTATATTGTCTTCACAAAAAAAAAAAAAATAATTAAAATAAAATAAAATAATATAATAAAAATAATATGTTAAACAAATGCGACAAAAAAAAAAAAAAATAGAAATATTATCATTCAGTATAATATTTCAATGCTGATGGTCAATTTTAGTAATTTCTCATTAAAGTAGGCTTTGACCTGTTAATAAATAAAATATAAGAACATCCCATATAAATATTATATACAAAATAAATGAAAATATATATATATATAT
>NC_031490.1:338319-340819 GCF_001602025.1 Plasmodium gaboni | reverse complement strand
TTCGTTTCCACATATAAACATATATATTATATATAATATATATATTTTTTACAAATGGGTGAAAAAAGGATATTTCACTACATATTCTTTAATATAATATATTGTTCTTGTAAGAAAAAAAAAAAAAAAAAAAAAAAAAGAAAGGAAACATATATTATATATATATATATATATATATATTTCATATAATTATATTTATTTATTTTTTATTTTTTTTCTTAGATTTTATTTAGAACTTTAAAATATATTTATAATAATATAAATATATATATTTATTATATATATATATAATATATTTTTATTATTATTCCTTTTTTCCCTTCAAATAATCTAAAATAATATATATATATATATATATTATATATACATAAGAGTAAGCCTCAAAAAATATACATATATAATATATGCAGTGTATTATGTAGATATATATATATATATATATATATATATATGCCTTTACTTATTTTGTTCTAATTTAAAATGATATAATAAAAGAACATACAATGCATATAATACATATATATATATATATATATATATATATATATATATATATATATGTATTATTTTACATATTATAATTAAACAAATTTTTTTTTTCAATGCACATTAAATTATATCATAATACTTTTTTTATATTTTTATATACAAAAGATAATGACCCTCCCTCTAATATAATATATATTATAATATATATATTAAATAAATATATATATATTATATATATAATAAATATATATATTTATATATATTATGTATATATAATAATATTTTTAAATAAAATAATTAGAGACTCATAACAATATGAATATTTTATAAAATAATAAAAAAAAAAAAATATATATTATATATTAGTAATATGTACATAATAATACATATATTTATATATATATATTATATTAATATATGTAAATAATTTTTTTTTTTTTTTTTTTTTTTTAAACAAAAAAATAGAATATATTTTAACAGAATGAGGTAAATATTTAATATTTTATAAAATAATAATAAGCCTTTTTTCCTTTTTTTTTCATTATATATAATATATATATATATATATATATATATATATATATATTTATTTATTTATATATATATTATTATATATTCATTTATTTAATTTTTTGTATATTTTCCTCATTTGCTATGAATTTATTTTATGCAAAATAAAAAAAAAAAGAAAAAGAATATATCTATTCCAAAAAAATAAAAAATAAAAAATAAAAAAATAGAAAAATAGAAAAATAGAAAAAGATGTATGTATATATATATATATATAACAAATTGTATATTTGTAATATATATATATATAAATATATTTTTTTTTTTTTTTTTTGTATTATAAGAATATATACCCTTAGAAATATTTTGTTTTTAAAGTAATTAAAATTATTCATATTTTATAATATATATATTATTTATTTTTTATAAAAATAGATTATATGTAATTTTTTAATATTAAATTATACACATTAAATGTAATTATTATATATATAAAGAGAAGAAATAAAATAAAAATAAAATAAATATAAAAATAAAAAAACATTGAAAAGGGACACATATATAAATATATATAAATATATTTATATATATATATATTTATATATATATATTTATTTATTTATATTACAATTTAATTAAATAGATATATAGTAAATATTCTGAAAAAATTTAATATTATTCCTTTATATAATTATTTATAAATATTTATTATAAATATGGAAGATAAAGTTGAAGATGCTGGAGCAGCTTTTGTTGATTTAAATAAAATAGTAAATGACGATTCAAAGCAGTTATTTGATTTCGGTGAGAAGAAAAAGAAAAAGAAAAAGAAAGAAGTTGTAGAAAAAGTAGAAGAAATTATTATAGATGGTACAGGAAAAGTTTTTGAAAGAGGAGCTGTGTATCCATATGATGAATTATTACATAGAATTCAAGATTTAATTAATAAACATAATATTGATTTATGTATATCCAAAAAATATACTATAAAACCACCACAAGTAGTTCGTGTTGGTTCTAAAAAAGTAGCTTGGATTAATTTTAAAGATATATGTACTATTATGAATAGAAATGAAGAACATGTTTTCCATTTTGTCTTAGCAGAATTAGGAACTGAAGGATCTATAGCTGGAGAAGGGCAATTAGTTTTAAAAGGAAAATATGGACCCAAACATATTGAAGCATTATTAAGAAAATATATAACTGAATATGTTACTTGTCAGATGTGTAAAAGTCCTAATACGACAATGGAAAAGGATAGTCGAACAAGACTTTTTCATCAGCATTGCAATGCATGTGGAGCAAAAAGGTTAGTCATAAATATAAACATAAATAAATAAATAAATAAATAAATAAATAAATAAATAAATAAATAAATACATATATATATATATATATATATATTGAATAATTTTCATATTGCTATATATATTTTCTTTTATATTTTATTCTCCTTTTTGCTCCACATGCATTGCAATGCTGATGAAAAAGTCTTGTTCGA
>NC_031490.1:335990-338219 GCF_001602025.1 Plasmodium gaboni | reverse complement strand
TTGTATGGTTTTATTTTTCTATAATAATTTCGTTACCTATATGCAATATGATGTTTAAAGGGGGGGGGGTGATACATAATAATATGAACACAAGTAAATATATATATATATATATATATATATATATATTTATTTATATACATTTTTAATATTTACTTTTGTATAATATATAGGTAGATAATTGTGTTTTTCCATTAAAATCTGCATAATCATAAACGCTTGCCTTATTCTAAAAAATAAAAATAAATAAATAAATAAATATAAATATAAATATATATATATATATAACAATGCATTTATCTATATAATCACAATATATATTGTTACATTATCTTTTATTTGGACATCAGCTCCATTTTCTATCAATAATTTAACGATCTGATAAAAAAAAAGAAAAGCATATATATACGAATAATAAAAATTGGTACACATATTAAATATATGTTGACTATAATATATATATATTTGTATATATTTATGTTTTTTTTTTTTTATCTTGATTTTAAAGAATTTCCATTTATAAGTTTTTTAAGTACACAGTTCCGCTAATATATAAATTGCATGTTTTGTTAGTTTTTTTTTTTTTTTTTTTTTGATTTTTTAATATTAATTTATGTTTATGATAATTTTTTTTTATTTCTATATTATATGTGTTAATTTTTTATATATATTATATATATATATTATATGTTTGTGTGTGTTTATATATACATTGTCTTTTATATCTATGTCAGCTTTATTTTCAATAAGAAATTTAGCTATATTTATATGTCCATATTTAACACATATATGAAGTGGCGACATTCCTTTGGAATCTTTATGATTTATGTTACTTCCTTTTTTTAAAATTAATCTAGCCATTTTTAAACTCCCATTTCTACAAGAGTACCAAAGAGCTGTCCTATTATGCTATATTTTTTAAAACAAGGGAAAATATATATATATATATATATATGTATATATATATGTTTATTTATATATATATATATTTTTATTTATTTATTTATTTTCTTAGTTGTGCTCACGGGAGGTTGAACGTAATCGCCTAGGGGAATCTGCAATTTAGACAAGGAAACCACATCCTCATATATGCCTATAAAAAAAAATATATATACAAGATATAAAATAAAAAAATATAAAAATATAAAAATATAAAAATTTAGTAGAAGGAATAATATAATATACCCTTTCGAGCAGCGACTAGCAATTTGACTCTCTCTTCCTTCACAAAAAATATACATATATATATATATATATATATATTAGAATAATTATAATCGCACACATTTTTTTTTTTTTTTTTTTTTTTTTTTTTTTCTCATGACAAAAATTTTTTTCCTTTATATAATTAAACACAGCGTTATATGTACATTTTACTGTTGCCATTATATTTGAAGAATTTTTTTTTTTTTTTTTTCTCCTTTATATATTATTGATATGAAATCTTCTGTATGTTAAAATTCACAGTTTGTCATGCATATTTATAAAATAGCCATACATTAATATATATTTAATATATATATATATATATATATATATATTTATTTATTTTATATTTTTAAGATATAATGTCTGAAAAAAAGAATAATAAAAAAAAAAAGAAGAAATTGATATTAGTCCAAGAAAATGGAGTAAGGACCAATTCGTTGGAAAAATATACAGGGTTAGGTACCTGCATTTTTTATCGCTTTAATAAAAATAAAAAGACAGAAGAAAAATATTACGGCTATTTCTTAGAAGGCAAAAAACATGGATACGGTAATGTTTTCACGGCTCCTTAGCAACATTAAAAATTAGATATTAATACATTTATATGTTTATAAATTCATGGGTATATATATAAACAAATATGTATATATATATATATATATATATATATACATGAATGTTTTATTTTTTAATAACATATTTTTACTTGCTTTTTTTTTTTTTTTTTTAAAAGGTCAATATATATATTATAATGGTGATGTGTATAAAGGGACTTATGAGCATGGTAAGAAAAGCGGTATAGGTACTTATATCTATAATATTGATAAGAAAATAAAAAAAAAGAGAAATGAAAAAATAAAAGGAAGCGATGAAGAAAAGGAGAGTGACAAAGAAATGGAAAGTGACAAAGAAATGGACGATAATTCTAATGGAGAGATGAAAATTGACGAAAGGGATGAACAAAGTGATGATCAACAAAGTGATGATAATGAAAGGAATGAGGAGGATATGTCCGATTCT
>NC_031490.1:295336-330336 GCF_001602025.1 Plasmodium gaboni | reverse complement strand
AGAAACAGCCAAAAATGATTCTCAAAATATGTACACACCATTATTTAATTCTTCAAAAAAAAAATCAGACGTATCTTCAAATTCGTCGCACAGTAATGAAAACGACAAAATGTCAATGGAATCTTCATCTGTGTCTACAGATTTGGAGTATCAAAAAAATGATACAAATGGTCAAATGAATGATTATACATATGATCATATAAATTCTGAACATTCTTATAAAAGTCAGCAAAATTCTGAACATTTTTGTAAAAGTCAGCAAAATTCTGAACAGTTTTGTAAAAGTCAGCAAAATTCTGAACATGTTCATAAAAATGATGCAACAAGTTCTGATAACAATAATAATGTCAACATTTACAATAAAAAAAACTCTCCTCTTTTGTTATCGCATGACAAAGTAGAGGAAGGGACACAATTTAATTCTGATAAGAAGGAAAATTTAAACGATAGGTTAAAAAAACAAAGTGATAAGAATTTAAAAGTATCAGTTGATTGTAAAAATGAACTAGCCAAAAATCATAAACAAATCAGTGACGAAATTAATGATGATATATATATGGTTAGAAAATATTGTGTACGTCATTTATTAGGTTATGTAGTTTCTAAAAGTCGAGAAAATATTAAAATAAAATTTAATTTAAATTATCCAAATTTTGATATTATTGACAAAGTTAGAAAAGAAATAATATATGAGATATTTAATAATGAAATGATAATGCATAATTATTTTATTCGTATATCAAAGTTGACAAGTTTAATTTCGACACTTCGTTTGTTTAACTGTTTATTTAATTTTAGAAACTCGTGTATATTGAATGAAATTGTAGAAGGTAATACAAATGATAATGAAGACAACATGGATGATGTAATTATAGAGAATGTTCAACCTGTGAAGAAGCGTAAGAGAGGTGAAGGGTCATATGCAAATTCGGAAATGAATGAATTAATAAATGGGTATAATGATAATAATAATAATAATAATAATAATAATAAAGAAAATAAAAAACATCAGGAAGATCAAGATGAAGAAGATTTAGATGATGATGAACAAATGGATATAATAAAAAATATAGAAAAAAAAAATAATACAAAAATAAAAAAAAAAAAAGACGAAATAAGACAAAATGGAAATATACATATGAATGATATTAATTTATTAGATATTAATCAAGAAGAATTACATAATATTCAATTAAGTGACAATATAACTGAAGAATATTTAAAAGAAAAAATAGAAGATTATTTAAAAAGATATATGTGTGATGATTTTAAAAATAAGAACATGATAAACAAAATGACGAATGAAAGAAATATTACAAGTGCATTAAAAAATAATATATATAATTATAATCAATGTAAGAATATTAATAACGAAATAAAAAATGTATCACATATACATAGTAACAATAAAGATGATATTAGAAGTCAAAATGAATATTATTTGTTTGAACATTTAGATGAAAATTATAAAGGTCTGGAATATATTCCAGAATTGTTAAGAAAACGTTTTTTTAGTATGTATAATAAGTATCAGTTACGTGCTATAAATAATAGTATATTGAATGATGGTGTAACATTAATTCAAGGACCCCCAGGAACTGGTAAAACCACAACTATTTTAGGAATTATAAGTGCATTAATATTTTATGAGAAAGATGAAAATATAGAAGATGATATTATAGACAAGGATAATAATATGGAAATAAGAAAAACAATTATAGATGAGAATACCTATATACCTTTTAATATAACCATGAAAGAAGAGAAAAAAAGTCCTTATGCATGGTTGAATTATGATAAGAATGATGATTACTGTTATATGAATGATAATTGTTTCGATGCTATGGAATATGAAGATTTTCATCATATTGAAGAGAATAAAGAAGAAGAAGGTAAAAATATTTTTCATATAAATAAAAGTAATTTAAATGAAAAAAATGATGCATATGCTATTCATTTAAGTATTATGAATGCATCAAATAGAACATTAAAAGTAGATGAAAGTGTCGATATAAATAATACAAATGATGATGATAATAATGATGTATATAAAAATAATGAAAATAGAATAAAGAATTTGATATCTTTAACTGAGTCTTATTATTATTCATATGTAAATAATGATCATATATTAAATAACAAAATGGAATGTATAGAAAAAAATAAGAATGAAAAAAGTAATTATTCGTATTATGTAAGTGAAGGTAAACAAAATATTAAAAATGATAATAATAGTAATTATGATTATAATAATGATGATTATAATAATGATGGTGAAGAAAAGTATAAGGTGTATAAACAAAATAAGGCCAATTTCAATTTCAAATTACATGGATTGAAATTAGAAGACAATGCAGAAGCAAATAAAGAGTATAATAATAATAATAATAATAATAATATATCATCATACAGTATTTATAATAACAATCATGAGATAGAAGAACAAGATAAGCAGAATGAAAGGAATAAAATGAAGAAAAGAAATGAATGTAATCAATTAAATGTTATAAAAAATAAAAAAATTTTAGTATGTGCACCATCCAATGCAGCTATAGATGAGATATTAAGAAGATTAATATCAAATGATTTAGGTATATTAGATGAGAATGGGAATTTTTTTAATCCTATAGTTACTAGAATAGGAGGTAATGTTAGTACAGATCTTTTAGAATTCAGTTTAGAATTCAAAGAACAATTATATTATTATTTAAATAAAAAAGATGAAAATAAGATGATAAAAAGTAATCTTTTAAAAACCTCAACTATTATATGTTCTACTTTATCATCAAGTTCAAATATGTCCTTAATTAATAATATTAAAAAGTTTGATGCTATAATTATAGATGAATCATCTCAATCCGTAGAAATAGATATATTGATTCCATTATCTTTTGCATGCAAAAAAATCATTTTAGTAGGTGACCCCAAACAATTATCAGCAACAGTATTTTCTTTATTTGCCAAGAAACATAAATATGCAAGATCATTGTTTGAAAGATTACAAAAGAAATATTTAATGAATGAAAGAAAATATAATTTGTTGTCAATACAATATAGGATGCATCCTGAAATTTCTGCATTTCCTAAAAAGTGTTATTATAAGAATAAAATTAGGGATGCTCCTCATTTTTTGTTTACTGTTTTAAAGGAGTTGGAGATAAGTAAATACATAAAAAGGAAGAATAAAAAAAGTATAAAAAAAGATATAAAAAGTGATGATGAAAATGAAATCAATGATGAAACTAAAATCAATGATGAAACTAAAATCAATGATGAGTTACAAAATAAGTATATAGAAAACCTTTTGTGTAATTTTAATTTAGTTGAATTTATAAAAAAAAATATGGGAATTATTTCACCCTCTTTAAATAATATAATGTTATGTCAAGAAAACCAGGGATTAATTGATTGGTTTTGTATTCCTTTATTACAACATAGTGTATTTTATGATATATCTTTTTCAAAACAAAAGAAAATAAAAAATTCTTATATTAACATTGAAGAGAGTGAAGTGGTTATTCATTTTATAGAATTTTTGCATTATATATTTATGTCTGAAAATATGACCCAGTGGTATAAACGTATAGGTATCATAACACCTTATGCAACCGAGAAATTTTTTTTAAAGAAAATATTAAAACGTTTTTTTATAAACAAGGGTTATAGTAAGAATATATCTAATTTTATTGATGTTGGAACGGTGGATGGGTTTCAAGGGACAGAAAAAGATATGATAATATTTGTATGTGTAAGAACAAAAGGGAATTTGAAACGAAAAAAGAAAAAGGAAAAGTCTAATATAAATATTAGTAAAAATATGGATGAAGATATTATAACAAATTCGGAAGAAAAAAAAAAAAAAATTTTAGAAAAAGGAAATCAAAATCGAGAGATAATGCCTAATTCGAATGATCCAACACTTATTTTTTCTTCATCTTCTGAATATGCTTTTGATGAAGAAATTGATTCTTCGAATTTATTCTTTTCAAATTATAAAAGATTAAATGTAGCTTTAACTCGAGCTCGTTTTAATTTATTTATTTTTGGTAATTGTAAATTTTTAAAACATTGTGACGAGTGGGATAAAATTATTGAGCACTACAAAATGAAGAATAAAATAATAAAAATAAAACGTAAAAAGTTTTATAAAAAAATAAATACTACATTGAGTAATATGAATGAAGAAGAGTTATTTGATAATAACGTTGAAGTAATAAATAAAAAAATAGAAAATTCATTTTATAATAAAAATATTATTGATTATAATTTTGAGCCTATATATGAAAAGAACAATTCTTCATTTGATTTTACAAAGTATATGAATATGTCAGCAGAAGAGGTGTATGAAACTGAAAAAAATAAAATACACAGCACTGATCATAAAGATGATAAAAATAATATCATTAATAAAGAAAATGTTGTTGACCACAAAAATGAAGATAACAATAAGGATATTATAAATTTTTTTAAAGAATTATATATGGACGACATAAGTGATTCTTTAATTGAATGTGATAAAGAAAATAACAATAATTTATTTCAAGATGATGATAATGTATTAAACGAAATAAAAGATAATAATATAAAGGAAGAAACAGTTGGTAGTATAAAAAACGAAAATGTATTGACAGAAATGATAAAAAATAATGATAAAAATATATATGATGAACAAAAGATGAATGGTGGTATTTCTTTATATAATGAACACATTGAAGACGAACCAAATAATATATTAAATATTGATGAAATGAACAATAAGAAGAAAAAAAAAGACGAGGATGAAGAATCATTCGAAAGAGCAAAAATAAGTTCACTATCAAATAAAAATAATAATAATAATAATAAAAATAATAATATATATTATTTAAAGGATAATAATTATTTTATTGATACCTTGTTTAATTACTGCAAATCGAATAAGCACTTACATTTTGCAGTTCAGAAAATATTACCAAATTTTTCTAAAAAGTTTTTATTTAACTGTGTTGATTAAGAAAATGTAATAATTAAAAGTACAAACATTGGCCAATCAAAATATAAATATATATATATATATATATATTTTATTTGTTGAAGAAGTATGTATATATAAATAAAAAGATTTTTATTTTTAAATAATATATATAGTGAAATTTTTTTTTTTTTTTTTTTTAAAATCTATATAAATGTTTTTATATTTTTCAAATTATATATATTGTATACATATATATATATATATATATATATATTTTTTTTTTTGATGTATTAAAGTTATATAAATTTTGTTCAAATTGGTTATATAAATATTAGACGTTAAAAAAAAAAAAAAAAAAAAAAAAATTTAATTTAATTTAATTTAATCTACAAAAAGTATACAAAAAAAATTTTAAAAGGGGAAATTATTTTGAAATTCGAAGGGTCTATTGTCAGAATTTGGTTCATTGCCAAAAGGACCCATAGGGTCATATCTTAATTTTGGAGGATTAAAAAATTTATTATTTGGTCCAACTAGAAGACCATCTGGTTTTAAAATTGGATGTGATTGCTTGATACTTGGCAAAATAGGATTTGTTAGAATGGGAGGATTTTTATCATCAAAATAAGTATCATTAAAATTATGTAGTAAATAATTTTGATCAAAATGATTAGTATGTGTTTTAATTGTAATATCTTGTGTTTGGCATGTATTAATATTATTTTTATTTATATGATTTTTTTCTTTGTTTTTATTTTTTCTGTTCATATAATTCAAAATATTTGTTTGAAATATTTTTTCTAATTTGTCTATATAAATATATTGATGAAAATTATTTATATGAATATATTTGTCTGGCATATTTTTATTGATATACTCATGAATATTAATAGTACATGAATGAATAGATGATGGATCTTCTATATCTATTAGTTGTATAACTAAAGAGTTCCCAATTTTTAATATATTTAAATTATATGTATCAGATGTATGTATTTGTTTATATGTAAAATTATAATTATGATTATTATTTCTCCATTCTGGATGTATTAATATTCTTGTTATAAGTAAATCATTATTCCTTTTATCAATTTTATATTTTACATATGAATCATTTATTTCAATATTTTCATTTTCTGAAAAAATAATTTTCTTCTCACTCTTCAATTCATATATATAATTATTATCTAACAATGTACTGTGGAAAAATAAAACCAACACTTCTTCCTTTTCAAGGTTATCATAGAATTGCAACAAATCCTTAAACGTTTTATGATCATACATTGGGACAAAAATAAAAATAAAATAATAATAAATTGTTCGAACGAAAAACTTTTTGGCTAGCTGAAATATGAAAAAAAAAAAAAAAAAAAAAAAAAAATAAATTGTTCGAAGGAAAAACTTTTTGGCTAGCTGAAATATGAAAAAAAAAAAAAAAATACAAACATATATAAAATAAAAATATTATAAATATATATATATATATATATATATATATATATATATTATATATAAGTCTATTTAATATATATGATAATATTTTTATATTTTATTTATTTTCATGTTATATATTTCTCCTTTTTAAATAGAAAAAAAGAGCAATTTTCATTCGTCTAATTTGAAAATAACATATATATAAATAATATTATATATAATGAATTAATATAAATAAAATTGTATTAATATAATTGTTATATATATATATATATTTTTATTTTTGTTTTTAATTTTTGAAGGGATATAAAAAATAAAATATATATAAATATATATATTGTTTTTCATATATAAACAAAATAATAATATAATATATATATTAAATTAAAAATATTTGTATATATAGGCAACAATTTTTTTTTTTTTTTCAAGTGGGTTTTTAAAATATATGAGCATGGCTCAACAAAAAAAAATTAAGGGCACTAAATATTATACATATGATATATATATGATATTATTATAATATAATAATATATATATATATATATATATAACATGTATAAATAAATATATATTTATATATATATATTTCATTTTATTATTTAGTTTTTCTTTAAAAAAATATTATCTTTGTATATATCCTTACATATATTTATTTTATAAATTTATAAGTATATATATAACATAATAAAATGAATTAAGAAAATAAAAAAGATTTATAAGATATATATATATATATATATATATTTTAAAATTTATGTCAATATATATAATATGTGTTCCAATGGAGTATACCAATTAAAGAATATTTTATTAAAATATAGCGAGACTGGTCATAGTAGTAGGAATGTTCGTTTTTTTTTAAGATATGTGTTACCAGAATATAAAGAAGAAAACAAGCATTTGAATTTCGAAATTCATCATGAGCAATATGAAGAACCTAAAGTTATATTCGAATATATAAATAATACAAAATATGAAATATCTTTAAAAGATATAAAATCAAAAAATATTGTTGATATAATTAATTTATATAAAGACAGTGCTGGGAATTCTGAGTATTTAAAGCATGGAGGGCCAAAGGTATATTCAAACAGGAGAAGTATACAGGTAAAAAATAAAATAAAATAAAATAAATATAAATAAAATAAAATAAAATAAAATAAATATAAATATAAATATAAATAATAAATTAAAGTAATAAAAATTTAATTTATAAATGTTGAAATGTTTACAATAAGGTATGATATATTATTTGTATAAATAAATATATATATATATATATATATATATATATTTATATATTGATATATTTATATATTATTTATTTTTATTTTATTTTATTTTTGTTGGATACTGTTTAGGGATTGTGGTGTCCCAACATTTACAGCGAATTAAATGCTATCTCATATTTGAAAAAAAAAAAAAAAAACAACATAAAATTACCAAAATATACTAGAGAAAGTTTAAATTTAAATCATGATGTAATAAAAGGAAATGGAAGGTGGGGAAATGAAAATTTATTCCCAAAAGGATTTGATCAGAAATATTTAAAAAATATTTTTTGTTTTCCTTTCAAAGATAGTTTACCAAAAAAAATGGAGCAAAATAATTTTTTCTCATCGAAAGAGCCACAAATTAATTCGTTTTATAAATTTTACAAAAATTAAAAAATATAACAGAAAAAAGGAAATATATATAAAATGAAACAAAAAAAAAAAAAATAAAATAAATATAAATAAATATAAATATAAATATAAATATAAATATAAATATATATATATATATATATATATATATATATATATATATATATATATATTTTATTGATCGCATTGAATTTCTTCTGTGCAATAATTTCTATTCTTGCTTTGTTTGACTTCCATAAGTAGGTCTTCAATTATTTTGGGGTATATATCCATCTATAAAAAGAGAAATATATAAATAAAAATATGTAAATATAAATATATATACACATATATATATATATATATATATATATATATATATATTTTTTTTTTTTATTTTTATGTGGGTACCTCCAAATAAAAAGACAATATTAAATATATAATATTGTTGTTGGCCTTTCTGTTTTGTTCCTTTATAGTTAAAGCAAAGAGTGAGAATATATTTGTATTCCTTAAATTATGAATAGTGCAGTATTTGAGAATATAGACAATATCGATTATATTAAATAATTTAAAATTTGTTTGTATAAAATTAAAAATATTATTTACTAATTGGTTATCATAATAATTAGAATTGAGAAAGGCCTTGATTATATATATAACATCATCTCTTTGTAACATGTTGGAATTTTTATTTATATGTTGAATAAGTAAATGATGAAAAGGATAATTTTGTAATTGATTTTGAACAAAGGAGTATATATATAATAGATAGGAATGATTTTTTATATTTGTATGTTTTGTAAGGAAATTATTTTTATAAAAGTCTAAGATATGTATCCAAATATCTTTATTAAAATATGGTATTAATGTTAGAGAACGTAATAAATTAATAACTTCATAATTTTTATATAAACCTTTTTGTGTATATAAAGTAATTAATTCATATATATTATTTAATAATATTTTATTAATTGACATTTCAATTTTAGTTATACCAAATAATATATTCTTAAGATCATTATAATGTATCTTGTTTAAAAAATGAATTAAAAAATTATTTATAATATATATAATATCTTGATAATATATATTATTTTTTTTTATACTTTTATATTTTTTTATTATCTTATAAGTATTACTATTATTATTTACATTTTCATTATTTACAACATTATTAAAAACATTTTGATCTCTTAAGAATTTTTTAGAAAAATCAAACATATATATTTTTTCTACTGGTTTGTTAGGTATATCATCATATACAGGATAATTATTTATAATATGGTTGTATATATTTTTGTCTATATCAATATGATGCTTCATATAAACTCTTTGCTTTCCAAACGAATAAATAATAGAAGGAATAACATTTTCATGATGACAAGTATTTTTATTATTTAGAGGATTACATTGGTAGTTGAGATTATCTGAATGGTTATTATAAGAATCATTATTAAGTTGATAATTGCCATCTTCATAATTATTTGTATAAATATTATCAAAATTGTTATCATCATTATTAATATTATTATCACAATGTGATAAATGTACATCTGTTAGTGTATTATCAATTTGATGATTCGATTTGATATTCTTATTATCGTCTTCTTTTGTATCTTGATTTACAATTATTTTATCACGTATTAACTTTTCGTTCATAATAATTCTTAATCTGCGAGCTAACAAAGAAAAATATTTTTCTGCTTTTATATCAGCATTGCTAATACTCCATAGTAAGGAGCCTATACACTGTTCGTTAAGATGTGTGTAATATGTTAGCGATTTATTTAAAAGGGCTTCAAATAATCGAAGATTAATATTATTACCATTACTTTTACTATTACTGCTATTATTACTAGCACTAATATATATTTTATTATTATTATTATTGTTGTTGTTGTTTATTGATTTACTGTGTGTATTTAATATTATACATATATCTAATATATTTAAAGCATCTATATTATTTAAAATATGCTCATATATTAAATCATATATCTTATTATTAATATTATTATTAGGAATATTTTGTAATCCTTTTAATATTAAAGAACAATCCCTGCCAGTAAATTTTAATAACCACTTTTTTATTTCCTTTTCAAAAAAAAGTATCATATCTTTATTTGTATATTTTATTTTGCCCATACTATAAATAACAAGTGCTAGTTCTTTACAATCTATATCATATAATTTATCTTTTATTTGTATCCATATATTATTATAAAAATTAATATTTGAATAATTTATATATGAATAATGATGTAATATCATAACTATTTCACTTGTTCTTAAATATTTTATAAATGGTAATATATCATATGCATATTTTAATAACTCATATTTATTTATACGAAATATATTATGAAAATCTCGACATAAGGAAGATAAATTATTTATATCAATCTTTTTTAAACCTAATATCATTCTATAATTTATAATTGAATTCTCCTCTTTTTCAATTTTTTCTTTTTCTTTATGAAAACAACGAAAATGTTGTAATCTCCTTCCTTTATAGAAGCAGCCTGTTTCTTTGAATACCCACTTAATCATTTATACTTACAAAAATAAAATAAAAAATAAACAATCACACATATAATATATATATATATATAAATATATATGTATATTTTTCTTTTATAGGTTATAACAAAAAAAACATCTACAATATTTTTATTTTATTTTAAATGGTAATAAATATGAAGGTTAAAGGATTTATAAATATATATATATATATATATATATTATATATATATTTTTTTTTTTTTTTTTTTTTTTTTTTTTTTTTTTTTTTTTTTTTTTGTGAAAAAGTAAATGGATATATTTTTTAATTATTTTATGATAATATACATTCCATTTTAATGTTTAAGTGTGGCTCGATTATTTTTCTCCTTTAAGTTATATATATATTACATATATATATGTTATATATTATTTAAGTATATACTTTTTTTTATATTAAAAGAAGTAAATATATAATTGTGACATTCAACTTGATGTAGATAAAAAAAAAAAAAAAAAAATTATGTGGATATTCGAATGATCTTTTATTATTTATAAAATAAATATGTAAATTAATTTTTTTAAAAAGGATATATTAAAAAATTATATAAAGAGGATAGACATAATCTTATTCTCACATATATATATATATATATATATAATTTAATTTATGTATATATAATATATATATAAATAATATAACATCACGTCCTGAAAAAATAATTATATATAAAAATATCTCCATATTTATATAATAACATGTGATTTTATATTTACAACATTTTATTATTTTTTTTTTTTTTTATAAAAAAATGAAAAAGCATGATAAAATTATATATTTATATATATATATATATATAAAGGAAAAGAAAAATATTCGGTTGTTTAAAATATATAAAACTATTTTGTTTTTAAATAATATATATTTATATATATATATAATATTTATATTATATATTTTGTGTTTTTTTTTTTTTTTTTTTGATATATTGGAATAATTTTAACATATTCTTTTATTTTTATTATATATATAATAAAATTATTACTTGAGAGATTATTATATCTTCTAAAAGAAAATTTATATTATATGTATATTTTTTTTTTTTTTTTATTTTTTTATTTTTTATTTTTATTTTTTTTTTTTGTTATGTCGTAAAATATGAGTAAACATAATACCAAGAGAAGTATAGACTTTATTAGAACTACATATAATATTAAGAGTAAAAGAAGAAAAGATGAAGATGAAAAAAAAGAAGGAAATATAAAAAACATAATTAAATTATTAAATAATTATTATAATCATGATGATAACTTAGAAGATATGAGTGATTATATGGTGAGTTCTTATAAGGACTTTTTAATTGAGTGTATATATAAAGAAATAAAAAATAAAAATATGAATGAGGAAAAAAATGAAAGAAAAGATGAAATAGATGATATTATAATATTGATAAGGATATGTTTAAAAATAATAAAAAATAATCATGAGGAGTTTAAATATGCAAACATATATTTTGTTTGTATTAATACATTATTTTTTTTATTAAATAATATAATACACAACGGAAATAATAACAATAATAATAATAAAAGTAGTAGTAGTAGTAGTAGTAGTAGTAGTAGTAGTAGTAGTAGTAGTAGTAGTAGTAGTAGTAGTAGTAGTAGTAGTAGTAGTAGTAGTACATATTATTATATTAATAATGATGATATGATTAATTTTATCATATATTCTTGCTTTGATATTTTCTTTAATTTAATATCTAAAAATAATTGGACAAGGCAAAATGACCACATACATATTTTTTCAAAATTAAATTTTATGCATTTTTTTATTATATCAAACATATTTAAAAAATTATTAATTCAAACAGATGATATGATTTATGATCTAGCCTTTAATTATTATATTATTAATATGATAATAAAAAATGTAGATATATATGAAGTTGATGATAATATTATTGAGAAAAATAAAAATGAAGATAATGTTGAAAAGAAACATAATCTTTTTAATACAGAAGAGGAAAATATATTTATAAGATCTTTAAAAAATAGAAATAATGTCTTACAAAAAAAAAATGATCATATAGATGATGATAATAATATATTTCCTTCTAGTTATGTGTCATGTGATGGTTATATGAATGATTATTATAGGACTTATAAAAATTTTAAAAGGAGTAGTCAATATATAATGAAAGAAAAAACAAAACAAAACAAAAAAAAAAGTAATGAGACAAATATATATGATATAAATAGTATAAATAGTATAAATAATATAAATAGTATAAATAATATAAATAGTATAAATAATATATATATTATTAATAATTTATATAATAATTTATGGGTGATGTTAAAAAATTTTAATATATCAAATAGTCATGAAATATATCATGAGATTTTTTTAAAAATATATAGTACAATTATAAATTTAATTATAAATAATGATTTGACAATATATATTATAAACGAATGTGTAAATATAATATTAAATATGTGTTACATATCTAAACAAGATAAAATTATTTTTGACATCTTATCAGTTTATAAATTTTATATTAAGAATAAACAAAAAATGTTAGAAAGATATATTATTTTTATATATCATTTAATTAATAAAATAACAGATGAAGAAAAAAAAAGTTTTTTTTGTCATTTAATAAAACCAGTGAATATCTTTTTTTATTTATTGCAATCTGATTGTTCAGAAATACGAATGTGTGTAAAAGAATATTTATTGTCACATAGGATATATAAAAAAAATGGAAACAACAAAAAAGAGATTATATCATCAAATGATAATACGATTATATATAATAATAATAATAAAAATGATAAATATAATCACATTTTTGATCTCCTTTTTGAAGAATATCCATTGAACCAGTTGAATATTTTTAATATGACTAATTCGTTGGACCATTCAAATATTTGTTTACAATTTATAAATTCTTTACATTTAATTTTTTTTCATTTTAAATATATTCTAGAGATATGTAAACATCCAAATGAAGATTTTATTATAACTTATGATTTATTTTTTAAAGATCTAGGTACTGATCCTGTGTTTAGCAATTATTTAAAAGAACAAATAAATATGAAAAAAGAAAAAATATTTTATAAATGTAATAATATAATATCTTCAGATAAATATATTATTATAAAAAATAATATAATAGAAATAGAAATACTTATTAAAACAATTGATATATATATAAATTTTTTATATCGTCATAATATTATTAAATATCTATCATTATGTATTATATATTTTATTTTCTTTTTTATAAAAATATTAAAATATATTAATAAAATATACTATGAACAACATATTCAACATAATATCTCAAAAGACTTTTTTTTTGTTATTAAAAATTTATTTATTCAATCTATATATGTCTTTCAAATATTAATCCACAACAAATTATGGAAACAAATAAATAATGTCTTGTTGGAATATATTTTTAAATTACAAGATGATAAAATAAAAAATAAAAAACAAAAAAAAAAAGAAACTCTAGACATATATGATATCTATAATATTATCAATAAAAAATATATTATTAATTATATAAATAATAATAGTACTTCAGATGAATCAAATGAACAACCTCTCAATATATTAATAAAAAAATTATATCATACAATTATAAACTTTTTAATTCCAAAAAAATTTAAAAATAATATAATACAATCAAATGTTTTATCTGGACATATAATTAATAATAATAATAATAAAAATAATGAGATGAATATTATTAATAATTATATAAATTTAGAATGGCCCTTTTTTAATATTTCTAATTTTTATTTTTTTAATAAGCTTTTATTAAATATATCCTATTTTTTCTATCAAAATAATATGTGTGAAAATTTTATGGGTATATTTTTTTTTGACTCTATATATAAAAGAATAAAAGAAAAAATAATTCAAGAAGAATCAGATATTTTCATATTATTAAATAAGAAAAAAATTCATATTGATGAAATTCAAAATGATAATACAAAAAAAAAAAAATATATAAGTTTAGAATATAAAAAGAAATATATTTCTTATAAATTGTCATGTTATATATCTTTTTGTTTACATTTCTTAAAGAAAATCCTTTTAATTGAAGATAAATTATATAACCTATTGAATAGGAGTAAATATAAAAAGGGCATTATAAATGTATGTAAGCTACAATTATGTATGTATGAATTTTTTTTACCAGCTAGGTCTACAAATAATGGTTTTTCTTCATCTATTCTTGTTCTTTATTATTTATATATCAAGATATATCATCATAAAAATAAGAATCACAAAATGGCTGTTCAGATTTTAAGTTTAATATTTTACGCCACACATAAAGCGTTGAATAATATTAGGAGAAATAATATAATTATTTATAAGAATGACATAAGTGAGGAACAAACAAAAAAAAATATAATAAAAAAAAATAATAAAAGTAGTAGTAGTAGTAGTAGTAGTAGTAGTAGTAGTTGTAGTAATGTTTCCAATTGTTTAGATCTTAAAACAAGCTGTTATGTTAAACAGAATAGTGAGAAACAATTTATTATCAACAAAAATTTTGAAAAACCTTTTGAAGAATATTATTTAAATAATTCCTCGCATGTATTCATAACAGGATTGAATGTGTTAACAAATATAATTAAATTAATGATAATAAAATATGATATAGTTGATAAGAAGAATATAATAATTAAAGGTTCGAATATTCTGAGCAAAAAAAAAAAAAAAAAAAAAAAAAAAAAAAAAATTATGAATGTTTATTATAAATACTTGTATAAACTATATAATATTCTTATGAAAAAAACGAAAGATGATTTTTTCTATAGTACAAGAAAATATGTATTAGAATATATTAAACATTTTATTATATTAAATACGGTTTTAAATTTGAAGTATAAATATAGAAATAATATAAGTTTTAAAAACATTTTGAATTTTTGTTTTTACAATTTATTTACTGATTATGACGTGAGTGTTTTTTCGATTATTCATTCTATAGCTTTTTCTTTGAAGAATTATATAAATTTATGTTCATCGAAAATTAAAAAGTCGCATCATTATTTGAGAAGGGTTGACGATTTGTTATTTAAGGTTATGCAGGAGTATCAAAGCTATGACACACCGTAATAAAATAAAAATATATATATATATATATATATATGTATATATGTTTTTTTTTTTTTTTTTTTTTTTTTTCACATAATTATTTCATTTTACATTGAAGTTTTAATTTTTTATATAAACATGTTTAATATATATATATATTTATTTATTTATTTTAATTTTTATTTTTATTTTTACTTTTATTTTTATAGAGAAACAAATTTGTGGGAGGAATATATTTCCAAGTATGTAAGTTTTGAGACCTTGAAGCATAAAAATGTAGATTGTCCAGGAGAATGACAAAAAAATAAAAATAAAAATAAAATAAAATAAAATAAAAATGAATAATTTTTTTTATTGTCAAGATAAATTAATATATATATATATATGTATATATTTATTTATTTTAATTTTTTTCGGTTTGTTTTATAAATTACATATATTACATTTATATAGATGTATGTTGTTTTTTAGTGTCTTAAATATATATTATTATATATTTTTTATATGTAATCATTATTTAAGTGACATGAATTCATTTTACTTTTTTGTTAATTTATAATATATTTGGAGTGACATTTAATGTGTGTATATTTATTTATTTATTTATTTTTTTTTTTTTTGTTTCTTTGTTTTTATTTATTTAAATTGTTTTCCTTTATTTTTTAATTTAAAAGAACCTATATAAAATATAATTATATTATATATATATATCATTATACATGATTATGCCCCCATATGCATAAAAAGGGTGATCAATATTTTCAATGTATAAAAAAATAAAATATATATATATATTATATATATAATATATAATTTATTATGTATCATAATAATGTTGGTTTATATAATTTCTTGTTGGCATATTTCCTATTCCATTTTGTATTTTTTTAATTATCATATATAAGTCTTATAATATATTATTCTTATTATATATATATATATATATATATATATATATATATATTTAAATAAAATATTTACATGTTATACAAAATAAATTATGCTTACCTGACCACCTGACATGTTCATGTTATTTTTTTTTTTTAAGTACTAATAAAAAAATAATAAAAACATAAAAATTAAAAACATAAAAATTAAAGACATAAAAATATACACATATAATAAAATAAAAAAATTATTAAATATATATTCATATATATATTCATATATATATATATATATATATATATATATATGCACACAAAAGATATATATTCCTAATTATTATATTATAATATTAAATATATATCAAAATATAAATTGTCATAATAATACATACATACATATATATATATATATATATATATATATATAATTTAATGGGAAATGTTCTTATGACTTTTATAGGATTAATCTATATATACAAAATTAAAATATACATTGTTATAAATTTTCTCTTTTTTTTTTTTATACAACTGTTGTAATATCCTTTTATATATGCATAAAGTATTTCATGCATATTTTGTATTTTTCTTTTATATATTCATTAGATTTTTATAATAAAAAAAGGTACACATTTTAAATTAATAATATTAAATATATATATATTTATAAATATTTATGTTTTTATAATTTATTTTTTTTTTTTTTTTCATCCTAAAAAGACAAAAACATAATAATAATAAAAATGCACGTACTGTAAATGTATATATATATATATATATATATATATATATATATATATATACTTTATGAAAATATAATATTTAGTTATATTATTTTTTTCTTTTTTAATATAAATATATTTTTATTTTATTTGTATGGATATGTATTGATCTATATTGTCATATATTTATAATATGCATAAGTGCGTATCCTTGTAAAAAAAAAAAAAAAAAGGCAAAAATTTTTATTTTGTTGTAACTATTGTTTTTTTTTTTAACCGTTATAATATAATGTTTTATAGTTATATATATATATATATATATATATATATATATATATATGTGTGTATAACCTTGTTAACTTTGTTATAACCACTTGTTTATAATATATTCCTTTTTGTTGTAAGTTTTTTTTCATGTTGTTTTTAATACTTCATAATTATTCTCTTAATAGATACTACTCTATCAAAAAATTTACAACCATTTTATTACATTTTTTTTTTGAAATTGTAATTTTTTTTTTTTTTTTTTTTTTCTTAGTAGATAAATTATTGGTGTCTATTATTAAAAATTTATTATACAAAAAAAAAAAAAATATATATATTTGTATGTAGTTATACATATCAAATAATACATCGTCATTGTTATAACATCCACTTCGACTTATATATATATATATATATATATTATTCCCACTTAGTACTCATATATGATATACAAAAACATAAAAATGAATCCTTTGTTTCCTTTTAGTCGTAAGAAAAAGGTACAGCATATACGAATTAGTAAAATTATATATTTAAGAACCTTTTGGGGCTGTTTGTTTAAATATATTGAATGATATATCTGCAAAAATTTATTAAGCCTATTTGAAAAAAAAAAAAAAAAAAAAAAAAGAAACAACCAACACAATAAGGTTAAAAGAATATATACACACATATATATATACATATATATATATATATATACATATATATATATATAATAACATATTAGACCAACATAATGGATGATAATCTCCTAGAGAGTGATGATAACAAATGCGAGGGGCATTTAAAAAATAAGAAAGGACCTTACAAGATTTATTTACATAATACACGATATGATATAATAAAAAAAGTTGTAAATGATTCAGAAGATTGGATGGAGGCTGGAATAAATTGTAAGGATTGGGATGTGATGTGGATAGATACATCAATATGTGAAGAAAGATTTAGAAAACTAAAAAAGTTTCAAAAAATAAATCATTTTATTGGTATGCGTGGTATAACAAGAAAAGATGAATTATGTAAACATTTGAAAAAAATGAAAAAATATTTTCCTCAGTGTTATAATTTTTTCCCTATGACTTGGATACTACCAAATGAACTTTCAGATTTTAAAAATTATTTTAAAAAAAAAGGTAGTTCAAAAACATATATAGTAAAATTAAAAAATTCATGTCAAGGTAAAGGAATATATTTAACACAAAATTTAGATAATATTAATAAATATGAAAGTTGTATAATTCAAAAATATATACATAAACCATTATTAATAAATGGTTTAAAATTTGATATAAGATTATATGTATTAATAACAGGTTCTGATCCTTTAAGAATATTTTTACATGAAGATGGTTTAGTTCGATTATCTATAGAAAAATATAAATTACCAAAAAATAAAAATCTAAAACATATTAATATGCATTTAACAAATTATTCTATTAATAAAATGTCAGATAAATTTGAATATTCAATAAATCCTGATGATGCAACTATAGGACATAAAAGAAGTTGGAAAGTATTTCTACAAAGATTAAAACAAGAAGGATTACCAATGGATTCTATTATGAAAAAAATAGAACATCTAATTGTAAAAACTATTTCTTCAATACAACCAGAATTAAATCATTATTATAATTCTGCTCATTATAGTGACTATTCAAACAGTATGTGCTTCGAAATTCTAGGTTTTGATATACTTTTAGATTATAAATTAAAACCATGGTTATTAGAAGTAAACCATTCTCCATCATTCTCTGTATATTCAAAAGTAGATCATAAAGTTAAATATGCTGTTATAAAAGATACATTAAATATTCTATATATGCATTCCAAATATAGACAAATATATATACAAGAATATTTAAATTTACAAAAATTTAGAAAATTATATAATCATTTATTAATACAACATAAAAATGAATTAAAAAAAAAATTAACTATAAGCCGATTTCACTATGAAAATAATAACTTAGGAGGATATAAAAGATTATATCCTCTTCAAGATTTATTAGAATATCAAAATTTAATTCTTTTTGTATCCAATGCGTGGAATAAATCTATTGGCATACCTTATACTTTGAAACCACAATCATACGATTATTTATTTCAAAAAGATATGACAAAAAAAAAAAATATATCTAACGATTCATTTCACAACCAAAATCAAAATTATATAGAAAATTATAACATAACTATGTTAACAAAAAAAAAAAATATACACAGCATAACAGATACATTAAAAAATATGAAAACTAGGAATGTAATACAAAAATATGACTCATCTCATACACGTTTAAAAAATAATTTGAACTACAACAATGTGTGTGTAAACACATCCAACGTGAATATAAGTAACTGTTCAACGTCTTGTTGAAAGGAAAAAAAAAAAAAAAAAAAAAAAAAAAAAAAAAAAAAAAAAAAAAAAAAAAAAAAAAAAAAAAAAAAAAATTACTATATATATTATGGGATGGCCATATTTTTTTTTTTTTTTTTTTTAAATTAACACTTAATAAATATACGTATAAGTAATAATATATAACATATTAAAAAAAATAAAATAACACGTGTTTATATAAATAAATAAATATATATTATATATATATAATAATAATCACATGTGTGTGACACAAATGAATAATAAAGAATTTTATTTTACAATTATTTTATACAAATAAGAAAAGTTTTAAAAGATTATATGAACAAATAAAGGCAAACACACACACACACATATATATGTATGTATATATATATATATATATATATATAAATCTACTCATATACCCTTAAGGTGTACTTTAATAAAAAAGTATGTATATATGAATGAACAAATCAAATAGATAATGTAAAAGGAAAGTATTAAAAAAAAAAAAAAAAAAAAAAACACATATTAAAAAATTGATACAAATATGAATATATAATTATAAAAATATTTACATATATATATAAATTTTTATTTATTTTAAAAGATTATTTCATAATATTATTTTTAAAAAAAAAAAAAAAAAAGGAAGAAATATTAATATGTAAAGTATGACGTTATAGGTTCTGTTTATATGCAACTAAAAATTAAAAGGAACATGCTTAAAATTTTGTGGTAACAAATAAGATATTTTGCTTGATAGGAATATAAAAAAAATGTGTATATTTTGTTTGAATCCAATATTTTTATTTTGACAAGATTATATTTATATATTGTACATACTGATGATCTTATATATATATATATATATATATATTTTTTTTTTCAAAAAATTTTTTTTTTATTTACATTATTGATTCATTTTCTTTTTATTTTGTTATTTTGTTATTTTTTTATTATTTATTTTTTATTTTTTATTTTTTATTATTTATTTTTTATTTTTTTTTTTACCCTTTCTATTAACATACCATAGCACATGAAACCGTTATGTCATCCATTTTTCCTCCCGTTTTGTGACACTTGAACTCTTTATTATAACTTTTAATAAATGGAGACATCCATCTTTTCATTTTAGAATAACTGAATGCTTCGTTTGCAATTTTTTCAGATAATGTAGCAAAATTATTTTCTTTAACTATTGTTAATATTTGACTATCATAAAGATTATCCCACAATCCATCTGTTCCTGCTACTATGATATCATTTTTTTTGACTTCAATATGAGCAATATCAGCATCCTTTGGTTTACTTACTGCATTACTTCCTAACTGATAAGGAAAATTAAATTCATATTGTTGTGGTTTTGATCTATATATGATTTGATTATTTCTGATAATAAGAAATTGTGAATCTCCAATATTTGCAGTTGATACTGTATTATCATTTTTATTAAATATAATAAGACATATAGTAGTTGATCCTTCTTTATCATTATTTAAATAAGCATAATTTAATAATTCTTCTATTTGTATATTATCATTTTCATTTTCATTTATTTTTTTTTGTAATAACTGTAAAAACTTCTCTGGATATTTTCTTGGATTTATTCCATATTTTATCCATGAACCTACACCATCAGCAACTGCTATAAATCCTTGGTCATTCAAACAACAATCTTCACTTTCTAATTTATCAGGATGTTTTATAATCTTATAATTTGTTAAAAAATTGGGTTTCTCTTCGTTTGTACTATATTCTTTTTTATTATTCAAACTAAACCAATGATTTGTTTTTAATTTATTTGTTACATATATATTATTCACCATATGAAAAAAGTTAAATGGAATACTATTTTTTATAAAAGCATAAGTAGTTCTTATCCCTAATTTGTTATCATTTATTGTGTGATAATTTTTCTTTCCATTATTACATCTATTATTTCCAACATTCTTAGTGTTGCTATTATTATTATTATTATATTGATTATTTATATTATGTTTTTTATCTACATTTTTATTCTTTTCATCAATATTTTTATTATTGTTCCCTTTATTTTGTTGTGCAGATTTATATGTTATCCTATCAATAACGCCATCTATTACTCCCTTTTCATTTTTAATTTTATTCTTTTTCTTCCTTAATTGTACTTGTAATTCTTTTGGAAAAAAATTAAAATTCTGACGATAAATATAGAAATCTTCTTTTTTCAATAAACAATTCATTTTCTGATTAAACGTATCCACAACTAACCCTTGAACACTCTTACTACATTCCCTGTTATGTGTTATAAGCATATTATTCAAAAGAAGAAAAATAAATATACAATGAACACATATATAAAACATGGAAAATATCAATATTTTTTTATATTGTTTTCCTTTATATCAATTTAAAAGGTTATAATATAGCCATTTTTTTTAAAAACAAGGAGTGTCAATCAGTAGAAGAGAAAATAATAAATATACATACATACATATATATATATATAAAACTATAAATATGTAAATAATAAAATATAAATAAATTTATTTATTAAAATATGCTAGCTAGAAAAAAAAAAAAAAAAAATAATAAAATAAAAAAATAAAATAAAATAAAATAAAATAAAATTAAATTAAATTAAATTAGTATAAATATATTTATATATATGTTACATATTATATATTAAAAAAGTGTTAATTATTATATATTTATATATATATTATATATATATTTTTATATTTTATGTATGTACAATTGTCACTTTCTATATTAAATTTAAGGAAAAATAAGAACACAAATATCAAAAATAAATCAACAGAATTTAGTAAAAAATATTTTAGAAAAAAACACACTTTTTAAGTTTACACTTAAAAATATATTTTAATCTTATAATTATTTGGAAATTATCAAACATGAACTATATATATATTATATATATATATATATATATATTTATATATTTTTTTTTTTATTCATTTATATTATATAGTAGGTCCACCTTTATACAATGTAAAATAAGCCAATGAGAAGCTCAATATATATATGATGTGTTATAATTGACTTGATTTTTTTTTGGACTTTTCTACATATATATAGTTATAATACAATAAAAGAAATTATTTCATATTATATAACATATAAAAATTTATAAAATAAAATATATATATATATATATATATATGTAAATATTTATTTTTATTTTTATTTTTATTTTCCATATTTTTTTTTTTTTTTTTTTTTATTTTATTTTTTTTTACCTGAACTGTTCAGGATAAAAAAAATTATATTTTGAAAATAAAAAATGGAAATATATTGTAAATTATATTTTTTATAAAATACAAATATATAAAAATATATAATAATTTAATGTTTTGTTTTTATAAGAAAACATTTTAAAGTATAAAAGATAATAAATATTTATGTACTTTTTTTTTTTTTTTTAAATGAAAAAGATGCGTTGTAGAATATTTTATATATTTTAATTTATAGGATGCATAAAAAAATAATATGTGTATTCACCTTAGAAATTAATAGAAGACATTGTAAATTAATATATATATATATATATATATATATATAACTATCATTTATTATTGATTTAATATATATTCTTTGGACAGATATTATAAAATTTTGATTTGAAAAGAAATATTTATAAAGTATATAAGATCCACGTCGGAAATACTAGAATTTATTTTATTTCATATTATTTTATTTTATTTATTTATTTATTTATTTATTTATTTTTTTAATTGGACTATAATAATATATATTTATAAATATATTTAAGTTTCCGTATTTTATGTTTGAACATTTAAAGCGAACCGTTAAAAAGAAATATAAAAAAAAGGGAAAAATAAAAAAATAAAATTAAAATAAATATTCTTTAAAAACATCGTATTTTCATTATATCTATGCAATTTATATTAGTTCTTATTCTTAAAAAAATAATTTTACATTTATTAACACATAGTATGTATATATATATATATATATATATATATATATATTATATTATAATAGTTACAAATTATAAGATCATACTACAATAGTTATTTGAAACAAAATAAACACAATATATATATATATATATATTTTTATTTAATTTGTTTTAATTGTTTCATTTAAATAACACTATAATTTCTTGTTTATGATAAGAGTTATAGTTTTATACATGAACACATTTGAATGAAAATTATTAAAAAATATATTTTTTTTAAAAATATATTTTATTTGAATCATTTGTATTAAATTATGATGTGTTAAAATCTAATCCCAATGTAGTAAATTAATAAAGGAAATTCTATATAATATATATTATAAACTCTTTTATTTATTTATTTATAATAGAAACAGGGTTGTTTTTATTAATATTTTTTCAGCCAATATATTTATGCTTTTATATATATATATATGTACATATATATGTTAATTTGTTATTATTGATTTTATTTTAATATAATGAATATAAAGACCATCGATGATGTAATATATAAAGTTCACAATATAAAAGTTTTAAACAAAAATGATAAAAAGGCAAAAGCGATTTTAAGCCGAGCTGCCGAGCAAGTTCTGGTAAAGAAAAAAAAAAAAAAAAAAAAAAAGAAAAAGAAAAAGAAAAAGAAAAAGAAATTTTAATATAGCAAAATGAGAATGTTTATATATAATATGTACTATATATATAAATGTTAATAAATAAATAAATATATATATATATATATATATATATATATATATATATATATTTATGTGTGTACTTATTATATATATTTCCTTTTTAATGTTATCAGCCCATAATGAAGAAGCGAAAATTTCGCGTGGAATTACTATCAGAATTTTTACCAAAAAACCCCAATTTGTTGGGACTCAATATTGTAAATAAGTCAGAAATAAAGGTTCGAAAGGAATAAATAAAATATATATATATGTGCATATATATATGTACATTTATATATATATATATATATATATATATATATATATATATTTATTTATTTATTTATTTATTTATTTATATATGTTTGTATTCCTTCCATTTTAGATACGATTGCGTAAAACAAAGGGAGGAGAGATATTTCACTTTAATGATATTATGGGTACCCTTCTTCATGAACTTGTTCATATAGTTCACAGTCGACATGATAAATCTTTTTATGAGTTGCTAGACAAAATAACGTGGGAATATAATGAGTTATATGTATATAATAAGAAAGGTATATCCGTTGGAGATACTGTTAGTAGTAATATAATTAAATATAATTTGAACACAAATAATATAATGAAAGATAATATAATTTTGGATATAACAAATATGAATAATGTAATTAATATTTATGAAAACGATCCAAAGTTTATGGCTGCTCAAGCTGCAGAAAAAAGACTACTTAATAATTTTATGAATAATCAAGGAGAGATAATAAATGCTTCTCTTGAGAGCTGCTTAACTAAAAAACAACGTGAAAATATATTAAATAATAGAAAAAAATATGATGATATAATTTGTTGTTTAGATAATGATATTATTTTAATCGATACTATCTCTGATTTATATGATAAGGAAGATGATCATAAAGAAATGTTTACTCAAAAGAAAAGTGACAATATATTATTTCTAGAAGATATTAAAGATAATGTAAATAATGATGTTCATTATACATATATGCAGACATCAAACGATAATGAAAGAATACAAGAAAAAAAAGAAAAGAAACTAATGATTACACAAAATTATAATAACCAATGCGAAGATACCCCAGATGTTATAGAAATATTGACACCAAATATAAAAGAAAATAAGAATAAAAGAAAAAACTTAAATGAATCAAATAATGGCATTTTTGATATTTTACCAAATGATGGTAATTATATATGAACAATAGAAAATGAAACGTTAAAATAAAAATAGTACTCCAAGGGATAACATATATGATATATGATATATGATATATTATATATTTTGTATTATATATTTAATATTTTATATTTTATATGATTTACTATTATTGGTTTTTTTTTTTTTTTTTTAATATAGGTGATGATAACCTTCGGGGGTTAAAAAGAAAAAAGGGTAACCATAAAGATAAAAAAAATGATAAAAATGATGAGGTCATTTTTTTAAAATGATCAGTCATATAATTTGTTATACAAATAAAAAATAAGATTTAAAAATTATGGTATGTTTAAAAAAAAAAATTAATTATTAGGAATTAAATATATATTATATCTCCTACAGTTGGATAAAAAAAAAAAAACAATTGATACATTTATTATTTTTTTATATGGACCTTAAAAATTTTCGCAATATATATAAATATAAATATAAATATATATATATATATATATATATATATATTTATATATATATTTTTTTTTTTTTTTTGTTATTTCATTCCGATTTCCATTTTTATATTTGTTAGCTATATATTATAACATGAATAAGACAATTAAAAAGTTGTATATATATATATATATATAAATTAAAAAGTACCAAAAAAATAAAATAAAAATTAATAAATAAATAAATAAATAAGTATAATAAAATAATTATGTGTTTATAAATTAATTTATAATATATATGTATATATTATAAAATATTAAACTTTAAAATGTGTACATATATATATTTGAATGGTTGAATGTTATTAAAATATTCATTTTTTTTTATTTTTGATTTTTTTCTTCGTTATCATTTTGTTCATTCTCTTTTACATCATGATCTAAGGAATCTTTTTGGGGGTCTTCATTTTTATTGTCAGTATTATCCTCCTTGTTGTGTTTAACTGTTGAGAGATCGCCTTGAGTTGTTTCTGGTATATCCCATTTAGAACTTGTCCTAATTGGCTGTATAGGTGAGATTTTTGTTGGAACGTTTGAAGGTGGTATTAGGGGAGGAGGAATTGGTGGAGGATATATAGCTGGAGGCATATACATAGGATTATGTTGACTAATATTTGTTGGTAATAAATTTATATTAGTACTATATTTCTGTGGCATATTGGATACAATTTGTGGTGGAATATTAGAAGGTGTAAATGTATTGGTATTTGGAAGTACGTGATTATTTATATTATTTTTATTTATAGGTGGTATAGGCATATTTAGAACTGTGGAATTTTTTGGTGGATATAAGATATTATTAATATTATTACTATTATTAGGTATATATAAAGGTATATTTGATAATGTAGTTTTATTATTTATATCTAATGTATTTGTTAATATATTATTATTTGTAGGTAAAATAGGTGAATTAAAACCAGGAAAAGAAAAATTTCCCATCTGTGCTTGTTTTAAAAATTGTTCCATAGTAGGTGCCATAGTAACTTGAGCCCAATTAACTCTCTGTTGTCTTTTTATATTTTTATCACCTAATTTTTGTTTTAATTTTATTAAATTTTCTTCAATTATATCTGTAGGTACACCATTCATACCTCTTATTACAAGTTCGGGGTCATTTCTTTTTGGTAAGGCATTTGGAACACTCTTTAAATTTGTTTTATGTACTTGCATCATATGTACAACTAATCCATTTGCCATATCTAATTTTCTATTACAATGTAAACATTTAAAATGTTTAGCTTTCTGGTGTTGAATAAGTATTTTTTCATCATCAAATTCTCTATCACAGTAGTAGCAAAACGGTTTTAAATCGATATTTAACTTCCTTTTCTTTCTACCCATAATATATAACAAAATATTAAATGAAATAAGTTTATATTAATCAATGAATATATTATAATATTATAATATTACAATTTTTAAATTATACTATTTTAAAAGAATATAAATAAATGCATACATATATATATATATATATATATATATTTATATTTTTGTGTTGAAATTTATCAAAATTATTATTACATAATTTAAATTTAAAAGTAATAAAAAAAAAAAAAAAAAAAAAAAAAAAAAAACTCAAATTAAATAATAAAAAGGTTAATAAGTAAATTATATATTCTGTTGAATTAATAATTTATATTGTCGATATTTATACTCATATGGAAAAGCATCTTAAAAGATTCAAAAAATATTAAGAAAACGATATAAGTCATAACCCCATATATAATTATAAATTATTCACATTTTCACTATGCTTATATAAACATAATAATAATAAAAAGAAATAATTTTATTTTTGTACTTTAGAAAATATCCATACATATATAAAAAATATATGCATATATTTATATATATATATAATATATTTATTATATAAATATGTATGTATAGAAATATAGTAATGCCTTCAAAAAGAAAAAGATTTTTTTTTTTTTTTTTTTATCTGAGCATTAAAATAATTATATGTATAATATATATATTATATTATATTATTTTTTTTTTTTTTTTTTTTATTTACGAAACTTATAAAAATATTTGAACAATATATTTTTGTTGTATAAAACAAAAATATATTCGACTATATATGATGATAATGTTATTATATATATATATATATATTTATTTTTTTGTGTATTATTTGGACATATAAAAGTAAAGCAATGAAATTATGTAAATTATATATTATACATTTATAATTATATTATTCCCCTAAAATGTTTTAAAATATATATATATGTGTTATATTCGTTTGACCATTTATAAGTCTTTTTTTTTAAATGAATTATATTATTAGTACAAACATGATTTTATTTTTACTTTGTAAGAATGTAATTGTATCTATAAAAGTGTTATAATATAAAATTAAAATGATAACATTTTAAAATTACGAAGAGCCATATAATTAAATGTATTATTTTATACCTCCACAAGAATATGGCTTTTTAATTTGTTCTCATCTGGGTAGTATAAAATATATATATATATATTTATATGTATGTATATATGAGAATCTATTTGCATATAGTTTTAATCCATATCAAATGTCTTTATCTGTATTATATATATATATAATAATTTTCTCTAATTTGTAATTCAATAAATTAAGATTGTTTTCTTTTATTTTTGAATAAATTATGTTTAATGTTTTATAATGTTTATAATTAAAATGGGGAATATAATTTTGAAAATATGAAATTTTACCTGAACAATTCAGAATTTTTATTTTACATACGTTTTAAAGTAATAATAATTTAATAAAACTAAAACATAAAAAAGTAAATATATAAATATATAAATATATATATATATATATATATATATATATATATATATATATATATATATATTTATATTTTTATATTTTTATATTTTTGTTTTATGAGGAAGAAGAAAAATGCGAGGGAATATAATTTCAAAATGTGCCTTTATGTTGAAAAGAAATAATTTTAGCACATTTAAAATGTCGGTTAATAACTCATTCAACATATACACAAATAATGTATATGTTTCTTGTGATGAATTTTTTAAGGAGGTTGATATGATAAATAAGAAACTATTATATTATATAAATGATTATTTTAAATTAAATGATAATATATATGATAATGATAAAGAAAAAAAGAACATAATAAATACAAGAACAAATATAAGAAAAAAGAAAAAGATCGGTTGTTTATTTCCACCATGTTATTCTCATCTGCTTATAAAATTTTGTGTGTTAACAAATAATTATGATTATATTTGTATTCCTAGTCCTATAAAAAAGTGTAAACAAATAAAAGAAAAATATGCCTTTTATATATCAGAAAATAATATAGATTTAATATTAAGTCATCCATTTTATAAACATTATATAGAGGAAATATCATTCAATTTACAAATACCCTTTTTAATTGTATATGATAAACCTGATGTATTAACACATGAACAATATTTAGACGATTTAAAAGAAGGAAGAATTCATTTTGCAGCTAAGTTTTTATATAAAGACAAGAAAGAAATTACAATGATGGATGAAGAAAAAAATATTAATGATGAAAAATCCAAATCAATAGATAATATACAAAATGATAATAATATATCATTATTAAAAGATATATATACAAATGAATTAGAAAAAAATAATCCATGTATACATTTTCAATTATCGAAACAAAACGAATGTGATAGAAGTATCCAATTTTTTTTGTCATCTTTATATGAACAATCAAAAAATTTGCACAAGTTAATAAAGTTTAATAAAAATGATAATGTTCTCATTTGTGTTCCATCTAATAATATACAATATTTTGAAGTTCTTTTTAGTGTGTTGTATGGAGGTGGAACAATTTCGTTTCCAGAAATAAATAAAAAGAAAATTTTTAATTATAATAATTATATGAAATGGTTTACAAAACATATGAAGAAAAGAAAAAGTCACAATTTTTCAGTTCATAATATAATTCTTAAAAATGATTTTAATCAAATAGATTATAATTTTATAGATGCTAATAGTTTATTTGAAGAAATATATAATGCAAGAAAACCCATTACTACTATTGTATGTAATAATTATTTAATACGTGACCTTGTTAATTTTATTGAAAATTCAGATATAAATAAAATAACAAGAAATGAGTTTATTAATAAAAAAGCTTCTTCTATAAAAATAGTGTTAATAAATGGAAATGAAATAATGCCAGGATTAAAAGAAGAATATTTAGACAAAATACAAAATATTTTTATTAATGCAAAAATATATCAAAGATATATAATACAAGAAATTGGAACGGTTTGTTTAACAGATATAACTAAATTAAAAGAAGAGAATATAAAATATGAAAGAAATATTGCTGGATATGTAACACCAAATATAAATATAGAAATAGATAAAGACACTAACTTATTAAAAATAAAATCTGATCATTTATTTACACAATATTATAATAATAAAAATGTAACACAAAAATCATTTGATGAAAATGGATATTTTAAAACAAAATATTTAGCTACACTAACACAAGATAATTTATTAAAAATAAATGGTATTTTAAATGATGTGGAACAAATATCATCAGATTATTATTTATATTTTAAACAACGAAGAGATAAAATGGAAAAACACCCACCTGGTTATTTGAAGCGGGTGCGTTTGCATGGTTGTATATGGGGGAATTTTCATGCGGATAAAAGAAATTGGAAGAGAAAATTTTAAAGAAAAAAAAATAATAAATAAGTTCATATTATATATATGTGAATGGATGAATAAATAAATTTTTCAAATAAAAAAACAACTTAATCATATATACATATATATATCTAATTTTATCATTCTATTATGTGGTTTACTATTTTACTTAGTATATCCTTAATGGTCTCTCTGAATTCCATATTATTTGTACACACCTCAATATCATATTTATCATGACAAATAATTTTTGATTTAATAGATTCAATTGTAATGGACCATATAACATTATTATTTGTGTCAGTGTGGTTTTGTTTGTTTTGTTGATACTGAAGAAGGATGTCATTTTTATCATATCCATAATGCATTAAATTATTTATAAGGATATCTACATTTATAGATCCTACCATTAATTTAATTTGTTGATCATTTAAATATAGATCTTGTTCATTTGAAATATCATGTGTTTCTTCGTTTATTATTTCATATTTATTTAGTCCGTCTAGTTCATCTACTTTAAATTCTTCAATATGATCTTCATCTATATAGTCACCAATGAATGAGCAAGTATATTGACCTTTAATATTGGCACAGAAAAAATCATCTACCTTTTTAAGAATCCTTTCTAATTTTTTGGTTTCACCTGGAGAAAAACGTACAGGTATCATTTTTTGGTTGAAATTTTCGAATCTATCGAATGCTATTTGTTTTTTTTCAAAGGGTTGAATGAATAGAATATTGTTCATTATGTCTTGATCTATATCTATGTTGTTATTATGATTATTATAATTTTTATTGTGTTCTTCAACTGTTTCATTTTGAGATGATAATGATGGTTCGTTTTTAGACATTTGAAATATATGTGTAAAAATATGATTGGCGGTCTCAGGCATGATATAAACACATGTGTCTGAATTATTATTATTATTATTATTATTATTATTGTTATTATTATTGTTACTATTATTATTATATATATCCTTTGTTACATTTACCCTTTTTGTATTGCTTATAATTATATCTTTTATATGATACTCATTAAGATCCCATGTAAGGGGACAAAAATGGACATTTATTTTTTTTTCATATATTTGAAAAGGATATAGAACTTTTATAGGATCATAAAAAGGGTCTACTAATATTAATGCATTATTTTGTTCATTGGCCCATTTTTCTAATAACAATGAAGCTTCAAAAAATCGTAAAGAAGAATCCTGAATAAAACAAACACATGGATATCTAAATTGTTTAGTTATATCATTAATATTATTCCCTATAATTAATCTATTATTTTTAATCATAATATCTATAGAAAATGGACCTTGAGGATTTAATATTTTACTACATTTTTTTTTACGTGATTCTTCCACCCATTCAGCACATAAATTTAATTGATGAATGACATCTTGAATATTTGACAAGACACTAAAAATTAAGACTTGTTGTTCTTTTGGCAGATGTTTACTTATAATAACTCCTATCAATTCAATTAACTCTATAAAATATAAATAATGTAAATCAATCGGTATTAATACACATCCTTTATTTTTTATAGTTTTTAATACAAGTGAGCATATTTTATTTAAACTATCTTTATATGATTTTTCTATATGTATTTGTATTTTCTGTGTTATTAATTTTTTAATGTTATAAAAATGTGATGTGCTAGATGTAGACGAATGTATGGCATTATTATTGCTACAAATATGATTGTCATTATTTTGATGTTCATACGAATTGTTACTATTATTATTATGATATATATTATCATTACTTTGTTGAGACAACGATGTGTTATTCTCATCATGTTGTGTTTGATCCATATAAGATTGTAACCGTTTTGTTAATAAGAACGAAGTGAATATAATAAAATTAGATTTATTTAACATAGTTGTATCAAAAGAAGAGGTATGTCTTTTAATATTATATGAACTTTTATTTATAATAAATATATTTATATAATCTGTTGAAATAAAAAAATTTGCACTACCTAAGGAGTGCCCACTACTACAAAGGGTAATATTTAATATTTCATCAGATTGTTTAAATGAAACATTTTCTTTATAAGATAATAAATGTAAAGAATTTTTAAAATTCCATTTCTTATGAAAATAATCTTCATTCTTTATTTGTGATGTATCCATATTTTTTATATTTATTTTTTCATCATCCCACTCAGGTATATAATTCTCTTGTTTTTGTAGGCATTCCACAGCACACATAGAAAAAGTAAATACAGGCTTCGTGCTTATAATGTGCGCATCTTTAAAATCAAAATATCTACATAAAATTGGTAACCCCATGAAACCTTCTACACATGATATTAATATAATATGAATCTTCATAGGAATATAACTTATGTTTAATAATAATTTTTTTGATAGCGATGAAGAACTTTCTAAATTGCTGATATTTATGTATTCATCGTTATGTCTATTGTCAGAATTATAAAATGTATATTCATTATGTGAATTATCATCATCATCATCAATATTATTATTATTATTATTATTATTATTATTATTATTATTATTATTATTATTTTTGTTGTTGTTTTTATTGACATCCTTTGGTAATTTCTCACGCATTTCTAATATTTCATTCATATCTAAAGGTACGTCACATAATATATTATAAGATCCCATTTTAATTAGGTGACTACTCATGTGTTCAGAAGAACACAGTTTTATTATTTCAAAGGTGTCGATCATTATTAAAACAACTACTACAATCCATCACATAAAAAAAAATATATATATATATATATATATATATATATATATATATTCATATATTTTTTTTTTTCTTTTTATATAATATAAATTTTTTTTTTTTTTTTTTTTTTTTTTTTTTTTTTATGTAGTCTTTACATATTATTACGTCATTTTTTATAAATAAAATGTTTTCTTTCAAGTATGATACGACATTATATTTTTTATAAAAATATATTTGTTCGCATATTATATAAAATAATAAAATGTATTTCCTTTATACAACGAAAGAAACAAAAAAAATTAAAAAAAAAAAAAAAAAAAAAAAGAATTAAAAAAAAACAACTGAAAAAAAAAATATATAAATCATGAAATATAAAATAAAAAATATGATATATAAAATATAATAATAATATATATCATTAAAATTTTTATGTAACAAAAAAAGAATATTATATAAATATATATATATATATATATATATATATATAACAACATAAATTATTATATATATTATATATATTTGACAAATGCAATACGAATTAAATAATGTATCTCATAACATATTGTTTCCAAAAAAAAAAAAAAAAATTAAATAAATATTATTTATATATATTATATAAATGTAAAAAATATGTAGAAGATTATAAAAAATAAAATAAAATAAAATGGATATAAATAAATATTTATATATATATATTTATATATATACAAATACATTTATGATATTTTTTAATTTATATTTCCCTTTATGGTTGACATACGACAATCGTTTCTGCTTTATTATATGTTATGAGTTTTATTAAATCATGATCAGTTATATCTTTTATTTTTGATCCAAGGTTTGTTTGTATTTTTTTTTTATATTCTACATGTATTTCAGCCAGTCTTTTAAAATTTTTCTCTTTATATGGATTATTGTTGATTTCTTTATTTATTAGATTGTTCTTATTTTTTTTTCCCCTTATAATTACATAAATAAATAATAGAAAAAAGAACATAAAGAGACAAATAGATAAGAATAACATTGATTGTGTTTGTTGATCTTTATAATTTGATGAATTATCTAATAATTCGATATTTTTATTTTCATTATAATTTTTAATATCCCTATTAATATTATTATTATTATTTTTAATATTATGTGATGTTATTATATCCATATATTTTGAATATAAAATTTGAGGGTTATGATGAGTATTATTAAAAAATAATATTTCTAGAAATTTATAAATTTCTGTATCGATTAGATTGTTATATGTTTTATATTTTTTTGTCATATTGTAATTGACATATAATATTAATTTATTTTTTTCATTTTGTTCAATTATATATTGAAATTCTTTATATTTATTAAAAATGAATTCTTTAAAAATTAATTTTTTCTGTCCCATAGATAAAATATAATTCTTCTTGATATAATAACAACA
>NC_031490.1:287836-290336 GCF_001602025.1 Plasmodium gaboni | reverse complement strand
AAATGAATATAATACAATTTTTATTTTATAGGTATTATTTATATAAATAATATTTTCATATGTAGATATTAAAATAAAGGAAACACTTAAAAAAAAAATTATAAAAAAAAAAGAAAAAAAAAAAAAATTCTATTTTCTACATTAAGATTAAAGAAAATTATGTTTTATTTTAAATTTTATTTAAATGTATATGTATTATTATATATATTTTTTATAATTTATTATGTAGATTATATGTTATTAATTTTATTTAATATAGTTAAACATTTATGTTTATACGACATCTTTTAAAAAAATAAATATTTTATATATAATTTTTTTTTTTTTCTCCTTTTAATTATTTTGAGAATATTTCTTTATAAAAAAAAAAAAAAGAGTATTTATATATATATATATATATATATATATATATATATTGTGAATAATTATGTAGTTTATTTATTATAATATATAATATATCGAAAAAATTATCCTTTTTGAAAATGAAATAATTTTTTTTTTTTTTTTTTTTTTTTTTTTTTTTTTTGGTATTTCATTTTTATATTAAGATCAAATTATTTTTATCGTGTATAAAAAAAAAATTAAGGAAATTTTATATAATTTCGCCCATATTATTATATACATATATAATTGTAGAAATAATTATTTAAAAAAAAAAAAAAATGCTCATTTTAGTTGAGACTGCTGCTGGATATGGACTTTTTAAAGTTGAGAATAGTAAATTAATTGAGTCAGATGTAAAAGATATTGAAAAATGTTTTGTTACTAGCGAAGAAGCAAGAAAGAATGTATCTTTATACAGTTTTAGTAAATTTAAAAAGTTTCAAAATGCATTTGATGAAACAAATAAATTAATGGAATCAAAATTAGGGAAAGGTTTAAAGAAATTTTTAAAAAAGAATATAATAAAACCTAAATTAAATGAGCCTTTAGCTTTATGTGATAAGACATTAGGTGGATTGATAAAAAAGAAATATAATATAAATGTAACATATACGAATTCAACCCAAGAAATTATAAGAGGAATACGTACGCATTTATATGAATTATTAGTAGGAGTAAATGAAGAAGATTCTAAATTATTAAAATTAAGTTTATCACATTCATTAAATAGATTTAAATTAAAATTTAGTGCAGATAAAGTTGATGTAATGATTGTTCAGGCTGTTGGATTGTTAGAAGATCTAGATAAAGAAATAAATGTTTTTTCAATGAGATTAAAAGAATGGTATGGCTGGCATTTTCCTGAATTAGGGAAAGTAATAACAGATAATAAAATATATGCTAAATGTGTAAAAATAATTGGTTTTAGAAATAATGCAAAAAATGTAAATTTATTAGAAGAAACAACAGAAGAAATACAAAAAGAAATAAAGCAGTTAGCTGAAATATCTATGGGAACTGAAATAGAAGACGATGATTTAAATTGTATAAATGAATTAGCTGATAGATTATTAGAATTAACAGATTATCGTGAATCATTAGCAACATATTTAAAATATAGAATGAATTCTATAGCACCTAATTTAACATATTTGGTAGGTGATTTAGTTGGTGCAAAATTAATTGCAAAAGCGGGTTCTTTAATGTCGTTAGCTAAACATCCAAGTTCTACTCTACAAATATTAGGTTCAGAAAAAGCTCTCTTCAGAGCATTAAAAACCAAATCGAAAACACCCAAGTATGGTCTTATATATCATGCAACATTAGTTGGACAAACTTCTCCTAAATTAAAAGGAAGAATAAGTAGATCCTTGGCTGCTAAATTATCTTTATGTACTAGAGTTGATGCGCTTGGTAATTTTGTAGAACCTTCCATAGCAATTACATGCAAATCACATTTAGAAAAAAGACTAGAATATATCACAAGTAATTTACAGAAAAAATTAAGTAACCCAAATAATAATATGAAGTTACAACAACAAGGACAACAAAATAAATACAATCCTAATCAAAAAAATGAAGGACAAAATAATCGAAATTCATTTAATAAGAGGAAAAGTGATTTTAGATTTAAAAGGGAATCTGATATAAATAACAAAAAGTTTATAAAAAAGCAAAAAAGGAAGTAAATAATATAAATATATATATATATATATATATATATATATATATATATATAAATATATATATATATATATATATATATATATATATATATATATATATAAATATATATATATATATATATATATATATATATATATATATATATATATAAATATATTTATTTATATATATTTATTTATTTTAATAGTATAACTTCCCAAAATTGATAAAATACTTTGTTTTAATTCATAATTGTATTATATATATATATATTATAATATATATATTTTATTTTATTATTATTATTTTTTTTATCATAATGTGTATATCTTTTTTATATTTTGATCATACACTTTTTATAACATTATAATTACATATTATATAAAAATTTATTCCTGAATATATATATATTTTTTTTATAATTACTTTTGTGTTTATTTAATGTATTTAT
>NC_031490.1:282659-285310 GCF_001602025.1 Plasmodium gaboni | reverse complement strand
AAAGAAAGAAAAATTTATTAGTATATAAATATATCAATAAATAAAAAAATAAAAAAAAAGAAGAAAAAAAAAAAAAAAAAAAGATATATAAATAAATGTAAATATAAATATAAATATGTATACATAATATATATAATAAAATAATATAATATATATATATATTTTTATATTTAAAAACTTTTTTTTATTTTTCTTATTTTTCTTATTATTCTTATTATATTTATTTTTTTCTTTTCCTTTCATTTTATTTATTCATATATATATATATATTTTAATTAATATTCCTTTATATATGTTATATTATATATATAATAAGTTATATATTAATATTACATATAAATATATATATCTTATTTTTTCCCCTCATCCTTGGTATTTTATATTTATTTTTTTTTTAAAGTTTTAGTAACAGAACATTTTTATATAGTATTTATTTTTTTTATTAATTTTTACTAAATATATATTACTCATACAATATAAAATATATATATATATATATATATTTATAAAAAAAAAAAAAAATTTTCTTTGAGATTATTTTATTAAAGAATGAGAGAAATTGTTCATGTACAAGCTGGCCAATGTGGAAATCAAATAGGTGCAAAATTTTGGGAAGTCATTTCTGATGAGCATGGAATAGATCCCGTAAGTTTAAAAGAAATATATTTATTTATATGCATGTGTGAACATACTTATATATATATATATATATATATTTATATATTTATATATGGAAGAATAATTTAGTGTGTATAATTTAGTGTATTGTCCCTTTATTGTATTCTATAAGGGCCTCCCTTATATTGATAATAATTTATATGTGTAAGCCATTATTGGGGAGGCTTATATATAAAAATTGTAGTTATTATTAATAAATGTATATTATAAAATAAATATATATATATATATATATATATATATATATATATAAATATACATATATATTTATTTCATTTTATTTTTAGAGTGGTACCTATTGTGGGGATAGTGACTTACAGTTAGAAAGAGTTGATGTTTTTTACAACGAAGCAACAGGAGGTAGATATGTTCCAAGAGCTATATTGATGGACTTGGAACCTGGTACCATGGATAGTGTTCGTGCTGGTCCCTTTGGTCAATTATTTCGTCCAGATAATTTTGTATTTGGTCAAACAGGTGCAGGAAATAATTGGGCTAAAGGACATTATACAGAAGGTGCTGAATTAATAGATGCAGTTTTAGATGTAGTTAGAAAAGAAGCTGAAGGTTGTGATTGTTTACAAGGATTTCAGATTACTCATTCTTTAGGTGGTGGTACAGGTAGTGGTATGGGTACTTTGTTGATTAGTAAAATAAGAGAAGAGTATCCTGATCGTATTATGGAAACTTTTTCTGTTTTTCCATCACCCAAAGTTTCTGATACAGTTGTTGAACCTTATAATGCTACATTATCAGTTCACCAATTAGTTGAAAATGCTGATGAAGTTCAAGTTATTGATAATGAAGCTTTATATGACATATGTTTTAGGACTCTTAAATTAACAACACCAACATATGGAGATTTAAATCACCTTGTATCAGCTGCTATGTCAGGTGTAACCTGTTCATTAAGATTTCCTGGTCAACTTAACAGTGACTTAAGAAAATTAGCTGTTAATTTGATTCCATTCCCACGTTTACATTTCTTTATGATTGGGTTTGCTCCTTTAACAAGTAGAGGAAGTCAACAATACAGAGCACTAACTGTACCTGAGTTAACACAACAAATGTTCGACGCAAAAAATATGATGTGTGCAAGTGATCCAAGACACGGAAGATATTTAACTGCATGCGCTATGTTCAGAGGAAGAATGTCTACAAAGGAAGTTGACGAGCAAATGTTAAACGTACAAAATAAAAACTCATCTTATTTTGTCGAATGGATCCCTCACAACACAAAGTAAGAACCACCAATTAATATTACTGTGAATGTTTATTATTTTGTTCATATGTAATATTTCTTTAGTTATATGTGTATTTATTTATTTGGAAAAAAAAAAAAATATATATATATATATATATATATATTATACGTATACATATTTTTTTTTTTTTTTTTTTTTTTTTTTTCTTTTTTTAGATCAAGTGTTTGTGATATTCCACCTAAGGGATTAAAAATGGCTGTCACTTTTGTAGGAAACTCAACCGCCATTCAAGAAATGTTCAAAAGAGTTTCTGATCAATTTACTGCTATGTTTAGAAGAAAAGCCTTTTTACACTGGTATACTGGAGAGGGTATGGATGAGATGGAATTTACTGAAGCTGAATCAAATATGAATGATTTAGTTTCAGAATATCAACAATATCAAGATGCTACAGCAGAAGAGGAAGGAGAATTTGAAGAAGAAGAAGGAGACGTAGAAGCCTAAATGTATTTATATTTATCATAATATATACATATTATATATAAATATATATATATATATATATATATATATATATGTATATGTAATTAACAAAAAAATAATAAATAAGTATAAAATAAATATATAATCATTAATTATATATAACAATATAATTTAACTCTTACTTTTTTTATTAAAGTTATGTTCGGGTATATATAACATATATATAAATTATATATATATATATATATATATATATAGTTTCTTTTTTTTTTTTTTTTTTTTTTT
>NC_031490.1:269948-282576 GCF_001602025.1 Plasmodium gaboni | reverse complement strand
TTTTTCTCTTATCATTTGATTTTACATTCAGATATATATATGACAAATATATTATATATATATATATAATATAATATAATATATGTATTTATATTTTATTATTTTTTTTTATACGATTATTTTTATTATCTTTATTAGTCGCATCTTATGTGTGCATTTACAAGTATAAACTAAACAGTTATAATTTATTATACCACATATATATATATATAATGCATATAATATATATATATATATATATATATATATATATATTTATTTATTTATATATATATATATATATATATATATATATATTAATATACATATACATATAATATTTCAGAATTATTTTTTATACATGAAAGTTTTTTATTTAGTATCATCAGGGGGAAAAAAAAAAAAAGAAGAAAATATATACATAAATATAAATATATAAATATATTAAATATGTATATATAAATATATATATTTTTTTATACATATATTTATTTTTATGTATGTGTATAAAAGTATATATATTATAAATATAAATATATATAGATATAATAAATAATATAATACACATGCCCATAAATCCTATTATATATATATATATATATATATATATATATATTATATATATATAATAATTAAATTTTCATCATATATAGAGTATCATCGAAATACAAATATTATTTTATAATTAACTCATTAATTATCTGTAAAGGTGTATAAATATATAAATATAAATATTATATATATATATATATATATAAAGTATATAATTACGTTATTTTATTTGGGGGAATATAGTAGTAAATAACATTTTCTTATGTTCATTTTTTTCATAGTCTCTTTTTTTTTTTTTTTTTTATTACATGTAAAAAAAAATTATATTAACCAAAATAAATATATAATAAACAACTAGAAAATAAATGGATATATAAAAATATATATGTAGTGATATAATAAACATTATCACATTCGATTAATTTTTCTTTATGAAACATTTTGATATTAACATTTATATATGAACTAGAAAGGTGTTAAAGGAAAAACTATATAAATTTTAGTAAAAAAAAGGAATTATATTAAAAATAAAAAGGTGGTCCTTTTATATTCTTATGATAAAATATTCTATAACCATATAAATACATATATATATATATATATATATATATATATGAGTTGTTGTATGAAGCGTATTATATTTTTATAAAATCTTATAATGATTAAAAAAAGTCCATAGTCATAATATAACTTTTATATTTTACACAATTCTTTTCTTGTTTTTAAAAGAAACAAATATAGACAACACTTTAAAAATAAAATATAGTATAGATTAATTGTTTAAAAAAAAAAAACGATCTTGACGTTGTGCAGATTTATATACAACAAAAAGGATATTTTAAAATAACAATAAAAATTATAATATATAATACAAAATAATAATAATTCGATATATAAATATATATATATATATATATATATATATATATATATATATATGTGTATATATTTTACTTTATTTGGCATATACACAAAAAAATTATATCAAATGTATCATATTATAAAATATAATTCTTTCTTTAAAAGAATTGAAAACATAAAAAAAAAGGGAAAAATTAAAGAAAAGGAAAAAGAAAAAATTACGATAAAAAAAAGTATATTCCTTTTCTTTTTTTTTTTTTTATTTTTATTTATTCTTGAAAATATAAATACTTATTGCAACAAAAATCATACATCACACTATAAAATTGTGAAACTAACAAAATTTGAAATAAAAATTTTTTACATGATTATATATATATATATTATATATTTACTAATTTTATTTTGGTAGGATAAAAATTTTTTACTTTTTCTTTTGACACTTAAAAAAAAAAAAAAAAGGAAGGATTATTTTTACATTCTGTTATAAGATAAATATATTATATATATATGTGTGTGTATATTTGTATATATACATTCTTTAAGATGATTTAAAAATAATTTATATCATTTTTTTTCATGTCCTATAAAAATCAACAAGCGTTATATATTACGATTAAGGAATAAGAAAAATAAGGGAATCACCAGATTAAAGTTTGTATTATTATTTATAATTTAATATTTTCATTTATACCTTTAATTTTAATAGATATATATATTTTCATATTTTTTTGTGATTTCTTCCTTTATAGACTTATATAATTCGTCAAAACAGTCTTCATCATTCATTGGTTGTTCAGAAGATATATGACTGAATATAGGATCATTTATATGGTTATATATATTTATGTATTCATCCTTATAGAAATCTTGATCCTTTGCAACATGTGTGTCATTATAGTTGTCTTCATTTGAATCACAAAAGGTATCGTTTGAAGAAAATAAATTACAATATTGATCTTGTTTTATAGTATTTGTTGTACTTCTCTCTATATTATTATTATCATTTATTTTTAATGAATTATATTTTATATAATCATCTAATTGTTTATTGTAGTTTGCATTTAGATTTTCATCACACAATTTATTATATATAGAAAGATTTATATATTCCTTATTATGCTCCTTACTATTTTGTATTAACATATTAGAAGATAAAGATGTATCGCTTACAATTTTTTCATTTGTATATATTTGTTGTTCTTCATTTTTATCGTTATTTTTTTTTATTTCAGGAGACCAATTTTGAATGAGTAATAAATGTGATAAAAGATTATTTAGATCTTCTTGATTAAAAATATTTTTTTTATTATCATTTTGTAATTCATCCATATTACTATTACAATTAATATTATTATTATGATCATTTATTTTTTCTTCCTTAATGTATACTTCTTTTTGTGGTCGTAATTTCAAAGGTCTTATTTCTTCAATTCCGTGAGCAAATCTACATTTTTCCTCGTTCATACATTTTTTTCTCTTCCAAAAATAACATAAACTTGTTTTATAAGTAGACAAATCTGTAGTAGGTTGTAGGTTCTCAACTTTATGGGCATATTTACAATTAGGGTTAATACAAGGGATATTTTTCTTGTAGCTTCTGCAGAGTTTTGTGTTCATTAAATTAGGAAGAGGTCTAAGTTCTCCTAGCACATGTGCATAATTACAATTATGTGTATTTAGACACTTCTGTTCAAGAAAATGTTTGCATATTTTTGTTTTAGAAAATTGATATTTTATATCGGATGTTATATTCATTTTGTATATTATAGATATTAATTTATTATAATGTAAATATGGAAGGTATGTTATGAAATGAATTAATAATAAATAAAAAGAAGGGGCATGTATTATGCGCTTATAAGATATATATTGAATTATTATTACAGTAGTACATATAAATAAATAAATATATATATATATATATAATATATTTTCATATGCTTTTTAAATAAAGACTATTAAAATATAAAATAATGAATTTATTCTCATAAGACAATATGAGGGAAACTATTAATATATATAAAAGGAAAAAATATATATATATATATATGTATATTTTTTTATTTTTTTTTTTTTTTTTTTTTTTTTTATTTATACATTTGTTTGTTTTTATTGTATTGTTATTAAAAATTAATTAAAGAAGTACTGAAAAGAGAACAAATATATAAAAATAAAAAATAATAATAAATTATAAAATTATAAGAAAATAAAATAAAAACTTTTTATCATTTTAATATTTTTATTGTGACAATTTTTATAAATTCATGTTGAATAATAAATTAATTCAATTTAATATAAAAAATAAATATATGAATATATTTTTTCTTGAGTCTTTTTTTTTTTTTTTACAACGGATTGATACAAATGCTCAAAATGAAGAATGCACTCAATAGTCCTTTTTTTTTTTTTTTTTTTTTTTAATAATTTTATAATAATAACATATAGAATATATTTTTTTATAAACAAATTAATATTATAACTATTTAAGAAAAATAAAAATTTCTCTCTTTTCTGACGTTTAAAATTTAATTGTATACATTTCTTTTATATAACTTATTACCCCAAAGGTTATATAAAAATAAAACCATGTGTGTATAACTTCACTCTGATGTATTAAAAAAGGTGAACAAAAAATTTGCATGATCATAAATTATTGATGATATATATATATATATATTTTTTATTTAAAAAAATAACTGGATGGAATACAAGTATGAAAGTAGAAGAGAAAAAATAAGCATGTAAATATTATTCGTACATTTTATTTTTGACCTGTCTTAATAAAATATATACATATATATATATATATGTATGTATATATAATTTTTGTGTTTTTTCATATGATTTATAATTTGGCTTAAAAAAATATAGCTCGAATTATTACGAGTAAATAATATGGACATATAACACATATATATTATATTTATTTATATTTATGGGTACAAATTTTTGTTTTAACTTTTAGATATATTTCTTTCATTTTTATGTGTGAAATGTTTTTAATTATAAAATTCATGATGCTACGCAAAAAAAAAAAAAAAATTATAAATAAAAATAAATCAAATGGTATGATATATATAGTAACATATGAATATTAATTTTAATGAATTAAAAAAAATAAATAAAATGAATAGCATATATTGATAACAACAAAAAAAAAAAAAAAAAAAAGGAATTTATAGCATTATAATAACTTGATACATACATATATATATATATATATATATATATATATATATATTTATTTATTTATTTATTTTTTTAAAAAAAATAAAAATATATCATGTAAAGAATACATATGATCAAGGTAAATGCTGAAGAAATTATAAAAACATAATCTGAATGCAGATGGAAAATATTATAGTCATAATTATTACCTATGACAAAGTTCATAACATGATTATAATTAACTGGAAGGTATGATGTAAGAAGTAATGAGTTTGTTACAAAATATAATCCCATAAGTTCTGATATTAAAAGAATCCACATATTAGAAAAGAGTTTGAAATAAAATGAGAAGAATGATGAGATTTGAATTATTTGCTGTAAAAATTTCTTCATATTAATAGCAACTATATAAGAAATATACATTAATGATATATATGGTGCATAAATAATAGCTATATTATATTTTATATTAAAAAATAAACATATCTTTTCAATAATTTTTGAAAATGGATCTCTTATATAAATTCGAATAAATATTATATTTAAAGTAGACATAATTATTTTATAGACAACTGTTAAAAACATAATTGAATTTAATATGACATTTATGCGACCTAAAACACAATTTGTATTTTCTTGAATTTCAAATTTTCTACTTAGGATAGCATTAAGAGAATAATACATACTTGTATTTGTATAAACAATATTTTCTATTTCTTTTTTTAATTTATTATAATTTTTCATATTTTCACATTTTCTTTTCTCACCATTAGAAATATCATATGGACTATTATAATTCTTACTGCTACAATTATTATTATTATTATTGTTTATGTTCATGTTTATGTTCATGTTCATGTTGTTTGAACGATCTTGAATCTCCCTTTTTAAACCCTTTTCATCCATACTTTTTTTTTTTCCACTTATGTAATTTTTATTAAGATCATTATGAGGATCCTCATTATATATATTATTATAATCATTATATATGATATTTTGATCTGTAAATTTAATACTTTTTTTACAAGGTTTTTTATACTTATCATTATCATATATATTATTATAATTATTATTTATATTATCATCATTATTTATATTATCATCATTATTTATATTATCATCATTTATATGATCATCCTTATTTATATTATTACATATTTCCTCATTCTTTTCAGCTGGTATCAAATTATTATTTTCTTCTATTGGGTCATTTTCATTTTTCACTTTTTTATTTTTTTTATTATATTTATTTACAGGAAAGCTAAGACTTTTTTGAAGCATATTATTTAAAAATTCATCATCTCCATCATAAGAATATGAATCATCATCACTACTATCTTCTTTATTAAGATCATGATATTCACCTTCATCATCATCCATATTACTATGAATAATACTAGATTGGTTATCTGAATTACTATCGCTATATTCATTATTATATGTATCATCTTCATCCTTACTATTTTTATTGACTTTAAAAAATATGTGTTCATTACTTGGAAGTTTTTTAGGATTTTTTCTATCTTCTGATTTTTTTAACATGATATTTTCTTGACCATAAGGAGAATCCACACATTTGTTTACATTCTCGTTATTATCATTTATATCATTTATATCATTTTCATGTGATTTTATAACTTTTATTTTCTTTTTATATTTTTTCTTTCTCCTTTTGTAATTTTTTCTCTTAAAATATTTGTCCATCTCTAAAAAATGGAAATCATAAGAAGGAGAAATATACAAGGAATTATATTTTCTCATTCTTATATCTCGAATATTATTATTTATTTCTTCATTATTATCTTCTGGACTTTCTTTGATAAGAACAGGGCAACTATGTGATCTCTTTAAGCCATGTATTGTATTTTTACTAATTTTTTTATAAAAATAATTTATTACAGTTGACTCATGATCACTATAATTCGCTTTTTTTCTTCTACTATTTTTATAATTATTAATATATGGAAAATAAACTCTTCCTTTAGTACTACGTCTATTACTACTACTGATACGTGTTGACCTTTCATCATTCATATTAGATTTGTCCTTTTCATATTTTATATTATCTGAATTTTTTAAAAGACGTTTATTTGTTAAGGCGCATATGTTCTTAATTTTATTTGTTATATTTAGAAGAACTGAAACATTTTTTACTGTTTCTTTTATTCTATGAGGATATGCTCTTTCAAGATGTTCCTCATTATTTTTGTTGTTACCCTCATCAATTGTTGTATCATTTAAGTGGAAATTTTTATTATATATACTGTTCTTATGGTTATTATAATTCTCTTCATTGGAATTGTCATTATAATTATATTGTTTGTTTTTAGTTTCTTCATAAAATTTTGAATCATCACCATAATTATTATGATTAATAGTGATATCATCATTATTAGTGTTATAATCTGTATTAATATTATCACCCTTTTGAATATTTTCATCGTTGTCGTTGAGTCTTCTTAACACTACCCTTTTGTCATCTTCCTTATTGAGCTCTCCATTTTGTGCATTCCATCTATTATCATAAGACAATCTCTTGGTATGTATATCAATATTACTCTGCAACTTTTCTAACTCCTCCTTTTTAAACATATAATTTGTAAAGTTAATAAGTATGCGTTCTTCAATATTATATATTTGTATTTGTATCTTTGGTATGTGTAGAAAGTATATAAAAGTAATAATATAGTCATATATGAAATATATAGAAGAGATTCCAGCGACAATAGAATTTGTTGTTACACCTAATGCACATATATTAATTAATAATTCTCGGATGATAAAATTGTGTAAGAGTATAATATGATGAATTATGATATAACATAAAAAATAGAAGAAACTATATATTTGTTTAAGAAAATTTTTCAATGGATGTGTTTTTTTTTTATTTTTAAAATATAATTCATTCATATTATTATTAAAATAATAATTGAAGCATGTATCTTTTTTTTGAAAAAAAAAAAACATGGTTTTATTATATATCTTGTTTGCATTCTTCCCCTCATTACTTTTATATAATAAATATTTTTTAAAATTTATTGTATTATCATCAGCTATAACATAATTATAATTTTTCTTATAAATCATATTTCGTAATCCTCCTAAAATTACCCATATAAAAGATAAAAATAATATACCTCTGAAAAAAAAGAAATGTTTTTTTATCCTCTTATTAATACCATATGATTCTTTATATATACTACTAATCTTAGCATAATACTTTTTTAACAATTTTATATGTGAATGTGTATGAAATTCTGGAGATAATATTTCTTTATAGTTGTTCGAATCAAAAATAGTATTAATAAATTCAATTGGTATTATTACATATAACAAAAATAATAAAATACATATATCTATATGCCATATGTATGTTATAACTATATTCGATATTAAATTAGATAACTCAAATATAAATAACGAAAATATAGACATACAAACTAAACATGTTATAAAAAATATATTCTTATTAAATTTATTAGAATGATTTAAGATGTCTAAATGTCGAAGTAAATAGTATATCGACACCTTATAAAAAATTAAATGTAATAACAGCATAGCTATTACCTCACACAATAATCGTATACTCATTTTTTTTTATTCCTTACATTAAAAAAAAAAAAAATATAATATAAAAAAATTGTTCTATTAATATATATATGTATAAATGTATATATATATATATATATATATATATATATATATATATACTACTTCACATGTGAATAATAATATATCATCAAACCATCATGTATCATCTTTATTTTTATGTATTATATATAAAAATAAAAAATAAAATACAATAATACATACATATATATATATATTTTTATATTTCTGTATTTTTTTTTTTTTTTTTTTTTTTTTTTTTTTTTTTTTTTTTTTTTTTTTTTTTTTTTTTTTTTTTTTTTTTTTTTTTTTTTTTTTTATTTTTATAAAATTGTAAAAAAAAAATTAAAAAAAAAAAAAAAAAAAAAATATATATATAAAATATAATAAATATATATAATATATATAATATATATATTATTTTATTATATTTTAATTATACACATGATGTAAAATGAATTTTTTTTATATTGCATATATTCACATATTAATAAATCGTTACATATTTTTAACAAAGTACTATTTTTTTTTAAAAAATAAATGAAAATATATATATATATATATATATAAAATAATAATATGATAAAAATTAAATAAATATACATATATATATTAATGAATGAATATATAATATATATAAACATGAACATTATATATATATTTTATTTTTACAATTAACACACTAAAAAATATTAAAAAATATAAATAATGCAAAAATAAAATCAATAAACAATATGCAATTTTTTTTTTTCTATTTTTATAATTATTATTAAAAAAAAAAAAAAAAAAAAAATACATATATATATATTATTATTATTTTCAATTATATATATATATATATATATATATATTAATATATATAACATACAGATATATAATTTTTATTATTATTACATTTACAATATATTTTTTCTTATAGTTTTATTAAGATGAAAAATATTTTTTACAATATCTATAAAAATAATATTATTTAAAAATTTCCACATTTCTACAATTTATATAACACTTTTAAAAAAATATATAACTTGATATATTTATAATTTAGATGTGTATTTTTTAAAACGGAAATATTTATATATTCTACAATGGAATATATTTAAACGGTATGATGTAATATGCATATGTATATATATATATATATATATATATATATATTTATATTTATTTATATTATTTATTCATCTATATTTGGTATAATAAAGTTACAAGATATTCATATAAGAAGTATTATATTTTATTTTATTCTAAGTTGTCTTTAATAAAACAAACGGAATTTTTTATGTATACACATATATATATATATATATTATATATATTTCATATGAATGTCAAAATAAAATATATAACTTTCTATTTTTGATCAGTTATTAAAAAAACAATAATATATATCTTTAATTATATTATGATATAATTTATATATATGAAAAAATATATAATAGTATATAAATTTAAAAATGTATAAATTAAAATATAAAGTTATACATAAAATATATATATATATATATATATATATATATATATATATATATTTAATATATAAAAAATTTATATAGTATGTATAAATAAAGAAAAAAAATATGAGATATTTATAAATACAATTAAATATATTTTATTCACAAGGAGAACAAAAAAAAAAAAAAAAAAAAAAAAAAATACTTTATTTTTTATACTTGTTCTTTCATCATACAAAAGCATAATATATTTCTTCGTATGAAAAAATAATTATTTTATTTTTTATTTTTTTTTAATTTTTTTTTTTTTTATTTTCAATATTAAATACATTACATACATATATATAATATTAATAATATATAAAAAAATATAATATATATTTTATAAATATAATAATATTGTATATAAAAAAATAATACATATTCTTTTTTTTTTTTTGTTCATAAAATATATACGTAATATTATATATTTATATATAATTTAATATATATATTTTTTTACCATACTTTTGGCATACATAAAAGAAATAAAAATTTTATCTTAACCTTTATATATATATATATATATATATATATATTTACAATATATATATTTATTATATATATATATATTATGTATAATAATATATTATAATTATATATATATAATTCCAAAACTTTATATATATACAATTAATATATATAATATATATAATATATTTATATTAATATACAATAACATTTGTATTATATTTTTATTTTTTTTTTATTTTTTTAATATATGTTAAATCTATAAAATTATATCATATATATAAATATTATACATATATATAAATATATTATATTATATATTTAAAAAATAATGTGTGAAAAAAAAAAAAAATTAAAATTTAAAACAACAAAATAAATAAATAAAAAGGAAAAATATAAAATATTATTTATAATTATTTTAATTTTTTTCTTTTTTATAATTATTATATATATATAAATATATATATATATATATATATATGTGATAAATTATTATTTAATTTTGTATGTATAAATTTAAAAAAAGAAAAAATAAATAAACCATAAGAATAAATATGGTTTAATATAATATAATAATGTATATATTATAAATATGTTATAAGTTAAAATTTAAGAAAAATAAAGAAAAAATAATTTTATATAAAAAAAAAAATAATAAAATAAAAGAAATAAATATATAAATATATAAATATATGTATTATATATTTATACAATATTGAAAGAAATAACAAAAAAAAATAATTATATATATTTTATATTTATATAAATACATACATAATGGGAAATACTCCAGGTGGTATGAATAATCCATATGGATTTTTAGGTAACCTTAAATATACACATATATATATAATATATATATGTATATTTTATATATATGTAATTTTTATGAAATATCAAATGAATAAATAAATAAATAAATAAATAAATAAATAAATATATATATATATATATATATATATATATATATGTGTTGTATAATTTCTCGTTTTTTGTGCAGGAAAAAAAGATGATAAGGATAAAGGTAAAGAGAAAGATAAGGAAAAGAAAAAACTAGAAAGTGTTCCAATATCTCATATGGGAAAGAAAAAGAAAAAAAACAAAGGAACATCAGGTCATTCCAAATTACCAACTGTGACACCTAATACAAAATGTAGATTAAAATTATTAAAATTAGAAAGGATAAAAGATTATTTATTATTAGAAGAAGAATATATAACAAATCAAGAGCAGATTAAAAGTAGTGATGATAAAAATTATGTGAAATTAAAAATAGATGATTTAAGAGGATCACCTATGAGTGTAGGTACGTTAGAAGAATTAATAGATGAAAATCATGGTATTATAGCTACATCTGTTGGTCCAGAATATTATGTAAATATATTATCATTTGTTGATAAAGATTTATTAGAACCTGGTTGTTCAGTTTTATTAAATAATAAAACTAATAGTGTAGTTGGAATATTATTAGATGAAGTTGATCCTTTAGTATCAGTTATGAAAGTTGAAAAAGCTCCATTAGAATCGTATGCAGATATTGGTGGATTAGAATCACAAATACAAGAAATAAAAGAAGCTGTTGAATTGCCCTTGACACATCCAGAACTTTATGAAGATATAGGTATTAAACCACCTAAGGGTGTTATCTTATATGGTCCACCTGGTACTGGTAAAACGTTATTAGCTAAAGCTGTAGCTAATGAAACATCTGCTACATTTTTAAGAGTTGTAGGTTCTGAATTAATACAAAAATATTTAGGTGATGGTCCAAAATTAGTTAGAGAAATGTTTAAAGTTGCAGAAGAACATGCACCTTCTATAGTTTTTATTGATGAAATTGATGCTGTAGGTACCAAAAGATATGAAGCTACAAGTGGAGGTGAAAGAGAAATTCAAAGAACTATGTTAGAACTATTAAACCAATTAGATGGTTTTGATTCTAGAGGTGATGTTAAAGTTATTATGGCAACTAATAGAATAGATTCATTAGATCCTGCTCTCATTCGACCAGGTAGAATTGATAGAAAAATACAATTACCTAATCCAGATACCAAAACCAAAAGAAGAATCTTTCAAATTCATACTAGTAAAATGACAATGTCTCCAGATGTAGATTTAGAAGAATTTGTTATGTCAAAAGATGAATTATCAGGTGCTGATATAAAAGCCATATGTACAGAAGCAGGTCTCTTAGCTCTTAGAGAAAGACGAATGAAAATAACTCAAGCAGATTTACGTAAGGCAAGAGATAAGGCATTATTCCAAAAGAAAGGAAACATACCCGAAGGTTTATACTTATAAAAAAAAAAAAAAAAAAAAAAGTAAAAGAACACAAAAATTAAGGTGTAAACATAACTTTATAATGTTTATATGACAATATCTGTATATCTTTATATGTTCTAATTTTTTCGTAATTTATTTTTTTTTTTTTCATTCCATTTTAATTTTCACCCCTCCAAAAAAAAAAAAAAAAAAAAAAAAAAAATTTTATATAT
>NC_031490.1:244806-269848 GCF_001602025.1 Plasmodium gaboni | reverse complement strand
ATATATATATATATATATTATTTTGGTGTAAACGAAAAAGGAATACACAAAAAAAAAAAAAAAAAAAAAATTATTTTATAAAAAATATATTATTAGATAAATTAATAAGGTAAAAAAAAATTAGAAATATTCATATAAAGTATTATTATATTTTAATACATATATGTTTATTTTATATTTTGTATATATATTTGATTTATCACTTGATCATTTAAGATTCATATGAAAAATCAAAAAACAAAATGGTAAAACACAAATGTAAATATTATAAGGAATTAATAAGAATTATTTAAAATATTTAACAAAATAAATATTATTAAATAATGTGGTATTAATTCGAGAAATAAATATAACTTAAAAAAAAATATACACATTTATAAATACAACTGTAATATGATATGAGGACTAATAATAATATTTATATGTATATTATTATATGTAATTATATATATTTATAGTTTGACATTTAAGAAATAAAATTATATATATATATATATATATATTTTTATATGTTCAAAAAAAATGCATTTATAAAATCAAGAGGTGAATGAATATATTTATTATATATATATATTATTTAACTTTTTGTATCATCATTATTAATACTTAAAATAGTTATTTCATTATGTTGATAGTTCATTAAATATTATTTAATTTTTATAATTATTTGTTACAATTATATATATATATATATATATATATATATATATATATATATTTATTTTTTAATATATATATATATATATATATATATATATATATATATATTTATTTTTTTCTGTTTCAAAACTTGTCACCTATTTTTTTATATATATGTCCATTTTTACCATTTATATGTATATATATATTTTTTCTTTCAAGCTCAAAGAAATATTATGACCATCAAAGGACTGGTAAGATTTATAAATAAGAAAATTCCTAGTACCATAAAAAAGATTGATGACATAAATAGTTTTAAGGGTAAGAAGTTTATAATCGATGGAACATTTTTTATTTATAAATTTATGTATGTTGCGTGGAAACATATAATAAATGATAAAAACCGTGATTTAAAATATAAGGCGAATGAATTAGCAACACATATATTAATAAGACAATATATTATTAAAAAAAGTATTGAATTGTTGAAAAATCAACATGAATATTTTAAATCCTTAAAAATTAACACACTTTATATAATTGAAGATATTGGTGCGCGTTGTGAATTACAACCTGTTGACTACAAATGTAAAAAGCATGTATGGAAAGAAAGAGAAACCATTAGAAAGAAAAAAAATTTATTTGATATTTTAAATGTAGATTCCTCAAAAAATAGTATTTTAAAAAGTAATGATAATATTAATGTAAATGATAGTAATATAATTAATAATACTTTTAAAAAGAATAACATTGTTAATAATTTTTTATGTGACCAAAAGAATAATATAAGTAATATATGTGAAAAGAAAAATTTAAAAAAAAAAAATCAAATGGAAATTATTGTAGATGAAGATGGTATACATGATTTATTTAAGAAAAATATATTTATAAAAATAAATTCCAAAACAGCTAATGATATTTACAATTATTTATTACTAGAAAATATCCCCATATTTATTACAAAAAATGATGCAGAAAAAGAATGTGCAATTCAATGTTCTCATGAAAGAGATATTGTTGTATCAGATGATACCGACGCCTTAGCATTTGGTGCACCTAATTTAATAAGATTTATAACAAATAAAAAAAAAAGACATATAATTAATAAAGAAGAACTTTTAAATGAATTAAATATAAATTATGAGCAATTCATAGATTTTTGTATTTTATCAGGATGTGACTATAGTGCAAAAATTCCTGGTATTGGCCCTGTAAAAGCCCATGAAATTATAAAAAAATATAAAACTATTGAAACATTTCTAGAATCAAATGCTTTTAATAAATATAAGAATTCCAAATTATTTAATCAAAAATTAAATGGAACATCAATGTCTTTAAATGATTATATTCTAAATGAATTTACCTATGAGCAGGCAAGAAAAGTTTTTTTTAATTCCTACTAAATAGTTTTTGGCTTGATATTAATACCTTATTGATGAATTGGAAATTTTTTTTCATTAATTTTGGCTAGATGGAATATTTAAGTAGCGACTTTTAATTTTTTTTTTTTTTTTTTTTCTTTTTGTTTATTTGTTTTTATTGATTTTGGCTAGCTACAAATATTAAATTTGTTAAAAGGTTAATATTTTTTAATGTTATTGACAAAAAAGGAATTTGGATAGAATGGTCAATTGATGTGTGTAGAAGGAAGTCTAGGTTTGTTTGATAAAATATATGTATATATATATATATATATATATATGTAAAAATTTTAAAAATGTAATTCATTTTATATTATTTTTAATTCATTTAGTGTATTTGAAAAATATGAGAATGACAGTATTTATTAATAAATTATAAATATGTTTTATATATGTTTTATATATGTTTTATATATGTTTTATATATGTTTTATATATTGTTTTGTGTTTTTATTTACAATTTTTTTTTTTTTTCAGTTTCTATTATTTCTTATTATTTTTTTTATGTTTATTTCTTTTCCCTTTTGAAAAACAAAAGAAAACATATTTTTTTATTCATATATTATAAAATATACCCAATAAGGGGTTACTTTTTAAAGTGTCTTATTGTTATATAATTTAAATATATATTTTTTAAAATAATAATATTATTATTAGTTTGTCATACAAAAAAAATAAAATAAATAAATAAATAAAATAAAATAAATAAATAAAATAAATAAATAAATAAAATAATTAAATAAATTGAAAAATAAAATATAATATTTTTAAAAGACAAAATAATAAATTAATATAAAAAAAAATATATATAATGGTAACAAAAAATGTATACTTTATTAATAAATGGAAATACATATATATATATATATATATATTTATATTTATTTTATCCTGATTAACTATTCAAACAACTATTACAATACCAGTCATTTTCAATATCTGGTGGATTGTCAACAGAATATTTACAACATATCCAATGATACCATTTTTCACATTTATCACATCCAATCCAATTCAAACCGTCCGCTGGCGAACCATCACTTAATTCTTCATAATAAGATTTACATACTGGACAATATATTTGGTCTTCATCAACAGTATCAAGACATTTTTTAATATTAACTTTACTTTCTTCTTTTAAGATATTAGTATTACTATTACTATGATTGAAAAAATTATTTTTAACATTAATATTTTTTTCATCAATAATATTATTTTTAACAAATGGATTGAGGTTATTACTTATATTAGATGATATATTATCTTTATTCAATTTATCCATATTATTTATACTTAATGAATTCGAATTGGTCAATGTAGTTAACTCTCCAGTATTAATACTTTGTGCATTTTTACTTTTACGATATCTTCTTTTTTTCCTTCCATCTACTTTTTGTAATTTTTCATTATCTACATTTATTAAAATATTTCCTTCACTGAGTGCATTTTTTCTAGTGTTCTCTAAATTTTTATCTTTATATAGATATTTTTTCCTCTTATTTTCTATAAAATTGAATTTTGCATTTTTATTCATAATATTGTTTTGAGCATTTGGTATATTCTGAATATTTTGCATGTTTTGCATATTTTGCATATTTTGCATGTTTTGAAATTGAGGATTTGGAAAATTGAACATATTATACATAGGAATAAAATTATTAGGGATTGGATTATTATTATTATTAAAAGATTGTGGTATATGGTTATTATTATTTGCTTGGAATTTTTTGACATATTGCATAAAACTATTTTGTATAATATTATTAATATATGTATTACTTCTTGAATTGATAAGGGATACATTTTGAAATGATTTAAGTTCTTCTGTTTCATTTTCTGACAAAATAGAAACAGCACTTTCTGTTAAATTATCATCAACAAAAATTTTATTATTATTTTTAAATGACACATTATTTTTATTATTAGTATTCATAAATGATTGTTTATTGTGTTCATGATCTAAATTAAATAATGGATTATTTGTATTAAGCATATTATTTTTGTTCGTTAAAAATAATGGATTGTTATTAAATTTGTTGACAAAATTAGGATGTACATTATTAATATTATATAAATTATTAATATTATCATGATGTTGCATATCGAATGGCATGTTAGCCAATGTATTAGATGGTGTTCTTGAATTATCATCTTCATTTGATAATTTTATATATTTATGTATATTATTATTACTACTATCATTATTATATAAAGAAGAGGGATCCAAGAAATTTTTATTATCACCCATATTAGTGGTTAGGCTCATTTTCTTTCTATTATCAATATTGTATTTATTACTACCTTTAGGTGATCGTCTCATATCATGTGTTAGTAAATTCGTATTTTTTTTCAATATATTTAATTGTGCCTTTTCAAATATATTTGTAAATGTTTGTTCTTCAATTTTAATTGGTCTCATTAAATAAATAGAGCATTTTTTATTTAAGTGGTTAAATACATATGTACCAATTAAGAAATTATATAAATGATTAAATGGATTATATAAAAAGTTTTCAAAACAAAATAATTTATTTGCATTAATAAAATTTATGAAATTACTTTTCTTACAATATTGAAATGTATGTTTAAAACAATATGCTTTTTTTGGATTATAAATATCAACTCGACCAAAAAAGTTATCCATCTTACAACCTAGCAAAATACCACAAGATATATGAAAAGATACATCACAATCGGTATTACTACATGTAATAACAACTCCATGTTTTATTCTGCAATAACTACATATTCTTTTATTATATCCAGATTTAACATCATTAACACTATTTTTTTTAGCATATGCAGTATTCACATATTCTATACATTTAGGATGACCAAATAATAATTCTTTTTTTCCTTTATCTTCAAAACAATTTAAAAATCCATCTAATCTAGGACAATAAGAACAAAAACCTATTTTTTTTTTTACTTTGAAATATTCACATCTAGGACAAACAAATTCATTATCATTTTCTTTTTTATCACAATTTAAAAAATTACTTGAATCGATAGATTTTTTATAAATACCTCCACTAGTTCTTTTAGTTTTACAAATATGATTATTTTCTAGAATATTCTTTTCATTATTATGATTTATATTATGATTTAAATGGATATCGTTATTTTTGCTACAAGCATTATTATGATTGTTATCAATGTTAGATTGTTCTTTAATATTCTCATTAATTTGAACACTTTTATGATCGTTCAGAATATTTTCATTATTATTTTTTTTTATATTTTCATCTTCATTTTGATTATTATTACTACTATGTTGTTCATTTGATGCATTAGAATAATTATTATTGGTTGTGTTGTTTGTATTTAAATTATTATTAGTAGTATTTTCTTGAGAAACATTTGGTTTATTGTCACCATTATTATTATTATTATTATTACTACTACTATTATTATTATTATTATCATTTATATTATCAGGGTTAGGAGGTGGCTCTACTGGTGGTCGATATTTACTTGGCCTACCTACCCTCTTAACACGGAATGGATTTTTATCTTGATTATTTTTATTAATATTATTATTGTATGCACTAAATGTATTATATAATTTTATATTATTATTTAAATAATTTTTCATTATATCTATGTTCATTCTGTGACAACAGAAATAACATATATATACATTACACATAGTACATTTTTTTAAAACACTTAATGATCCTAATCTTCTTTCTTTTTTTGTTTCTAAACTTTCTTTTATATTATTAGCATAAGCTAATTTTCTTAATTTGAGAGTCATTTGGCTATTAGATAAATTATTATTTTCTACAGTTGATAATTCAACTTTTTCTTCTGTTGATTTTTTTTCTTCTTTATTTTTATCAGAATAACTTGCTTTAGATAAGCATACACTACATAACATTAAATCTTTATTATTTAATAAGGATAAAAATTTACTAAAAGATGAAATGAATGTATTATCATCATCCTTATTAATTTTACATATAGTAGAAGAATTTTTTTCTAATATTAATTCTGATAATTTTCTTAATTGATAATCATTAAAATATGGATATAAACATAAAATATTTTCAAAATTTTTTAATTTTTTATATTTATCACTTAATATATTACTATTAAATTCTTGTATATCTTTTTGTATATTTAAGAAATCATATGACAATAATTTTAATAATGTATCTTCATCTAATAAATTTTCATTATATATATTTTTGAAATTACCTATACTTATAATATTATTACATTTTATATTACTAATTTTATTTATATTTTCTATATCGAATATATCAATTTGTATGTTTTTCTTTCTATTGCTGTTTTCTAGTTCTAGAAATTTCTTTTCTCCTTCATAATCATTTTCTGATTCTTCAATTTTTTCGTCCTTTTGGTTTATGTCACTTAATGGGTATATTTGTATTGGTGAATGTTCTTTTGACGTCAGCTCGTTATCATACATTCTGTCATCTATTTTGTCATCCATCTTATCATCTACTTTGTCGTCCATCTTATCATCTACTTTGTCATCCATCTTATCATCTACTTTGTCATCCATCTTATCATCTACTTTGTCAACTTTTTGATCTCGTTTCATAAAATTACGAACGTTCGAACTTCTCCTCCTGGGTCTTCCAACCTTTGTTACTTCCATTGTATTATTAAACATATTACTTGCCTCTTTTAAAAATGGATTATGATCAGCATTTTGATAAATATCATTATTAAAATCGTCCATAAGATTAATATTATATTTTTTTACATGTTCATTAAATTTATCATAATTAAAGTGAACAAATTCGTCAAATACAGATAAGGATGATAAAGATAATAAATTGAACAATTTAAAATCACATACTTTTAAATATGATTGTAGTAAATAAGCATCAAACATTTTAGAAATATTTAATTTATCTTCTAATTTATTTTTATTATATTCTTTTTCTCGTAAAATTTGATATCTTCTTAATATTTCTGTAGGAGCTTTTCTTTGAGAATGATTTGAACAAAATAAAATTAATTTATTTTCATCATTCAATTCTATTAAATATTTAGGTGATGATGTAGCACAAGAAATATGGTAATATTTATAACAATCAGGAACATTACATTTAATAATACCTGTAGTATTTGTTCTTAAACATAAGGAACATTTATATTTTGTTTTTTCTTTATTATTTATTTCAATCTTATTATTAATAATACAATTACTTATTAAAGCACACCTAATATGACACCACTCATTTTTCTTTTTTGTTCGTTTTATAGGACCACCACCTATATAAAAAGCATCAAATTCACATATACAACAAGTGGGTATTTTAAAAACAAATGAGCAGTTCATATTATGATTATATTTTAACATTAAATTATTTTCTTCGAATTCGTCATTATATGTACTAAAGATATGATTTCTTAATTTTGTTTCATTATGAATAGAAAAATAATTAGAATTAAATTTGGATTCTAGACAATTATTATAATCTGAGCTTTTTTTCTTTTTCATTCCGTATATGGGTTTATTGTCTGTAATGTTGTTATTTTGTTCACATTTTATTAAAGCACTATAATTAGCAAGAATATTATTACAATTACTATTACTATTACTATTATTATTATTATTATCAGTAGTATTTGTGGTAGTAATATTTGTAGCTGTAATATTTGTCGAAGCAGTATTTGCAGAATCAGTACTTGTAGCTGCAATATTTGTAGCACTATTATTTGTAGTAGTATTATTTTGTGTGCTTGTATTGTTATATATTTGACTGTCATTTGTATAAATATCCGATTTGTGAATAGCATTATTTATATTATCATTTGTATTATTATCATTTGTATTATTATCATTTGTAATATTATCATTTGTAATATTATCATTTGTAATATTATCATTTGTATTATTATCATTTGTAATATTATCATTTGTAATATTATCATTTGTAATATTATTATTTGTATTATTATCATTTGTATTATTATCATTTGTAATATTATCTTTTATAATATTATCATTTGGTAAAATATTAGTTGTTACATCATTATTTGTTATATTCTTATTAGATGTATTATCATTTGTTATATTATCACTTTTTATAGGAAAATTATTTTGTAACATTAATTTACTTAATTTTGTACTTCCAGGTGGTCTACCTCTTCTTTTTATTTCTACTTGTATATTGGGAACCGAATTTTTATTAATATCCTTATTTATATTAAGTTTATTTCTATTTCTAAATTTTTTTCTTCTTCTATCTTCTTTTTTATGTAATTTACTTTGTAATAATCTATACAACTTTGTACGTCTATCAATTTTTTCTTCTTTTGTCATTTTAATACTTTTATCGAAATCTTTTTTTTTCTTGTCACTTTTTACATTTACAGTAGTATTGGTCTCTTCTTTTTCTGATTCATCATCTGAATCATCTACATATTCATTAATAGAAATGGTTTCTTGTCTAAAGAATTGAAAATTGCTATAAATATATTCATACATGTTCAATGCACAATCTATTTTATTAACAACAATAGAATTGAAGAGTGTAATATATTTATAATTATCTTTATTCTTAAGAACAATTTTTTCAAAAAAATCTTGAGCATCATTTATTTCGATATTATATGTTTCTTTATAATATTGTATATCATTTTGTGTATCAAATAATAAAACAATACTTTTTCGTTTATATAATAATTTTAATATTTCTTTATTTACAATAATTTCTTCAGCGGCATTAAAAGACTTCATTTCCCTTTTTAAATCTTCAACAATATTATTACTACAACTATTACTATTACTATTATTATTATTATTATTGTTGTTGTTGTTGTTGTTGCTGTTGTTGTTCGTTTTGATATTGTATTCATTCGTTGTCGATTTAAATAAAAGGTCTATATCTTTTTTTTTTCTTGGACAACTTAAGCGCCTTATAATTTTAAAGGCATTAGCATCGTCAATAAAGTAAATCTGACTTCTTAAATAGGAACACAAGGGACATATCCATTGTTCTTCATCTACATTTTTGTCATGTAATTCTTTATTTTTATTATTTTTAGATGACATGCTGGTATCCTTTTTTTCTATAGGTCCTTTAGTTTCTTTTTTACCAGTTGCATTATGAGTTTTTATTGATTTACCTGTCTCTTGGCTATTTGGTTTATTTTCTTCAATATTTAATTTATCTTTTTCAATATTTTCATTTACATCTCCCTGAGGTATGTCGTTGTTGTTGTGAATCGTTTCTGGGTTATTGATTGAATTCATAAAACTAGCGCTGCTATTATTATGTATATTATCATCATTATTGTGATTATTATCATTATTATCATTATTATCATTATTATCATGTATGATTTTATTATTATTATTTGTATTATCATCTGATTTTGAGGACTTATAATATGGTAACACTAAATTATTTGTATCACATTTATTACTATCTGAATCATTTTCCTTTTTATAATTATTATGATTGATATTTAAATTTTCATTACTATTGTGTTTTTTTGGAGCCTCATTATTTGAATGATACTTGTTAGTTGTATATTCTTGTAATTCATTTTTTAGTGGTACTGTATTAAAAGAACTTTGTGGCGAATTAATATTAACATAATTATCTGACATTAGATATTCCATTATATTTATATTCATTTTAGGTGTCATAGATTTTTTATTTTTCTTTTTGTGATTAGTTTTATTATTACTTTTGTCATCTTTTTTTTTTTTATTACCATGACGATGATCTTGATTATAAGAATCTTTTATAAAACTATTATGATTTTTAACATGAGGATTTATATGGTTGTTATTATTATGATTTTTATCTTTATTGTTATCTTTTTCTTTTTCTGCTTTTAGTTTTTTTTGTTGCTCATCAACTTCATCATCTGTGGATGCTTTTTTATTTGAATTATAATTCTTAATATTTTTTGAACCACTACAAAATGAATGCATAGGAGTATAACAACAATCACAAAAAACGATAGGATTATCTTCCCAGTCCTCACCAATATTACAAACATTACATAAGGCTTTTTCAGTCCAGCTATTTGGCAAATGAGAACTATGATTAATTAATAATCTTAATTTTAAAAGATCTACAATTTGTTTTGATATGGTATATGTATGTTTAGTATTTAATTTATTTTTTAAATATTCATTTATATAAAAATTAATCATTTTATCTTCAATAGAATACCAATATTTATATGGTTTCTTTTTTTCACTTTTAATATTACCTATTAATTTACCTATAATTTTTTTTTGTTGTTTAATATTATGTACATAACGAGAAAATAATACAAAAATTTCTTTGTTAATATTTTCAATATTTTCATAATTCTGCATATTAGCTTCACTTATATTATTCATACTATTAATATTTAGAATTCCGTTTAATTGTTCCATATACTTTTTCTTTTTTATTAATATATTTTTTTTATTTTTTTTATTCTTCTTCTTCTTCCTTTTCGACTTTATTTTATTGCTATATAAATTTTTATTTATATCCAATGATGATATTATACTATCACTTTTTATCTTATTATTGTATACAAAAGAACTTTTCTTCATTTCACTATTTAAATTATTAATATTGTCTGTGTTTGAATTCATTAGATTATTCGTTGAGCTTACATATTTTCTTTTTCTTTGTAAACTTTTATAATATTTTTTAAAGTTAATACAATATATTTTCTTCTTTTTTGTAATTGTATTATTATTATTATAATTAACATTAAGAATATCTGTTCTGTATTTGTCCAAGTTAATATTTGTTAATACAAATTCAAAGTAAACACAAGATTTATATTGATTTCTTTGTAAGGAAAATGTGGAATTACTAAATGGCACACTACTATTATAAGGCATATCAAAATGGAAATTACTTAAAAAATCAAATTTACTTGAAATATTTCGTTTTTTCTTTTTTAAAGCTGATTTCTTTTTTTCATTTTCTTTATAATAAACACATTTATCTTCATCGTCAGAAATATTTTTTTTTTTTTCATCTTTCATATTATCATTACCTTTTATATTGTTAATATGGTCATCCTCACTACATAATTTTTCATTATCACTATTATTATTATTATTATTATTATTATTAATTGATGATGTTATTTTTTCATTATAATCAGAACAAATTATATCTTTTTCTTCTATACTATTATTCTTATTTATAACAATATGTTCATCAGACGAATCTATATCTTTTGATTCGTTCGTACTTCTCTCTTGATTTTCATTTTTTTCTTTATTTTCATCCTCATTTTTATTATCCCTATCAATCTTATAATTGTTTTCCTTACTCTCATTATTTATGTCTACCTTAGGTATATTATTATTACCATCAATATCATATTTATTCTCATTTTTTTCATTCAATTGAGTAATAGTTACATCTTGAGGATTTTCTTTATTGCTATTGATATTATCATTTAATTTTTCAGAAGATTCATTATTCTGTGTATGATCTGGTTTATCATATTCATCTTTATTTTGTTCTTTCAAATTTTTTATTTGATGAACATCCTTAAGTTCATCCTCAAAAACATATTTATGTTTATTTTTATTTTGTTTATTCATCATTGCTCTTTTTAATTTTTTATTAATATTACTTATATGTATATATTTGAGTTTATCATTATTTCTTTTCAAATTTTTTATTTTATAAAATAAATTTGGATATTTCTGGGAATTATTACTTTCTTTTTTTTTCTTCATCTTATCTATGTTTTTTTTTTTAATTTTTTTAATATTTTTATCTTTTATCCAATATGGTAAAATATTACCTAAAATAATTGGTAAGGATTTATATGTTTTCAGTTCATTTAATATAGTATTATAACATTTTTCTTTATTCTCGCTAGTCATTTTAGGGTTAAATAAATTTTTCTTATCACCAAAAGTTATTTCTGTTAATAATCTAGCTAATGTTTCTCTTTCATATATATATTCTTCATTGCTGGTTAATTCTGATTTTTCTTGTTCAAATGATACACTTTTTCTATCTTTTTCTTGATCTATATTATGATCTGTATTTTTAATGTCATCACATATTGTATTAACGTTATCATTATTTTTAATTGTTTGTTCATATGGTTTTATATCTTCATCTTTACTTTGATCTATAAAATCATAAGATTTTGGAATATAAATAGAAATATGCAATCCGTTTGGTATTGGTTTATTTTGTATATATGGCAATTTCCCTATGCCATCATATTTCTTATTTAAAAAAGGGTTAAAGAAATTATCATCATATTTTGAGCTTCTGGTGCTTCTTTTATATTTATCCCAGTTTATATTATTATTATTATTGTTGTTGTCATTATTTTTATTATTATCATCTTTTATGTCATTTTCATTATATTTCCTTATGTGAGTACCGTGACTTTTCCTCATAAATGCATGTGGATCTTTAACCCTATGTTGATTATTTATTAAAATATTATCATAAGGTAACATATTATTAGGTGCATATGCATATCCTATTTTATCTATATCTGGTATTATATTTTTATCATTTATATTTAGATTGTTTGGTGTCATCATCATATGTTTATTCATAACATCATTTCTTATATTAGGATTGATTGAATTATACATATTCATAATATTATGATTCATAGGATTTATATATCCTTGCATTGAATTTTTATTGTTATTATTTATTTGACTGTTGAAAAAAGCAGGTTCATTAGGATTCATATTATTCATATGATATGGATGTATGTTCATCATATTTTGTTTGTTAAATAATAGAGCCTGTTTAAACATATCATTATTAGGTACATTGTGGTTAGGATGAAAATTATTAAGGTTGTTCATATTATTTATATTATTTATATTATTTATATGATTAATATTGTTTATATTGTTTATATTGTTTATATTATTTATATTATTCATATTATTAATATTGTTTATACTATTAATATTGTTTATACTATTAATATTGTTTATACTATTAATATTGTTTATGCTATTAATATTATTTATACTATTAATATTGTTTATACTATTAATATTTTTTATATTATTTATATTGTTTATATTGTTTATATTATTTATATGATTAATATTGTTTATATTGTTTATATTATTTATATGATTAATATTGTTTATATTGTTTATATTGTTTGTATTATTTTGGCTTTTGTTTAATACACACCCTCTATTAATATTAATATTAATATTATTATTATTATCATCATTTTCTTGAATACTTACATTTTCTTTATTTTTATTGTCCTCATTATTTATTCGTTCATTATCATTTTGGATCATCGGATTGATCAAATTAATAGAATTTATTTTATTACCTACAACATCTTCTTTTTCATTATCTTCATTGATTATATCGACATTATTTTTAGACATGTTTATTATTTTATTTTCTTCCTTAAGAATATTAATATCATCATTTACATCTTTAAATAATGTTGTATCATTTGAGGTTTCATTGTTATTTGTATTTTTTTGTAAATCATTTACTGACATATTTTCTTCATCTGTAGTCTTTTCATTATTTGAATTAACATGGATGTCTTTATCTTCTTCCTTCAGAGTAACTTGATGTTCCTCTGTTTTTTTATTGTCCTCCTTGTTATATAATTCTTCTTTTTGTGAGCATTCCAAATTTTTATCCGATATTTGATGGGTGTCACACACAGGATTGTTATTATGATCATTATTATTATTATTTAATATATTATTATTATTATTATTATTATTATTATTATTATTATTATTATTATTATTAATATTATTATTATTATTATTATTATTGGTTGTGTGCGCATCTAGATCATTCAATGATGTAGGCATAGGTTTATTATTATTTTGTATCATCTGATTATTAATATGGGTATTCAAATTATTGAGGTTGTTATTATTTGGAACAATATTATTATTTGCATTATTTATAGGACCTTGATTTTTAAGAAACATATTATTTTCGTCTTTATTAAAATAATTAGGATTTCTATACATATTCTGAAAAGGATTTGTAGGATGTTCATTTCTTAAATTTAAGTGATGTAATGTATTTAATAATAATTCATTTTTAGCCATAGGCATAAATTCAAGAATAGATTTTTTTTCATCAAAATTTATAACATTTTGAATTTGATTATTTAATATTTTATCATTCATATTATTCATGTAACTATCATCTGGTTTATTTGTTCCTACACCTAATCCTGTATCTCTTGTATATATATTACTATTATTTATGTTTTGATTATTATTAATCATAACCCATGGAATATTATTATTTTGAATACATTTGTTATTATTATTTGATATATTATAATTCTTATTCTTCATAAGATTTATATTATTCATATGATTTATATTATTCATATTATTCATATGATTTATATTATTCATATTATTCATATGATTTATATTATTCATATTACTCATATTATTCATATTATTCATATTATTTTCATATTGCATATCTGTAGCTGCACACAAAAGCTTCTTATTATTATTTTCATTTTTATCATTCCCATTTAATTTTATTTTTACAGAACTTTTATAACAATTAATATTTTTAAATAATTTTTTATTTATCTTCCTCTTTTTAATTTTATTACAAATATAATCAGTACATTTTATATGATTTTCAAATGCTGATATTATGCTTTTATCAAAATTACAAAAATAATAATTATCAATATTCGTCCAAAATTGATTATCATCTCCTGTTTCATTTTTTATATTTCCTTCTCTAAAATTATTATTTTCATTATTACGTCTATAATTTGATCTTCCTCTTTCCATCATAAATTTATATAATATTCATAAATTTAAAAAATAAAATATAAGGACAAGAACGACGATAGATACATAAAAAAATAAACAAATATGTATAAGTATATATATGAACAAGGGTATATTAAAAATATAAAATTAACTCAAAAAAAAAAAAAAAAATATATATATATAATATAAATATATAATTGCCTTAAAAAGTGGCCAATATATATTCATTCATATTATATTTATAAAAAATGTTACAAGATGAATATATATATATATATATATATATATATATACATATATTTTTTTTTTTTGGTCCATATATTTATAAATGCTACCCATCAAACTATTCAAATATTCATTCTTATCACAGTATTATTATTTTTTAAATCTTTGTAATATATATATATATATATATATACTTGTTATAAAAAAAAAAAAAATTACAATTTTGTAATATTATAAATATTACATATTCCTTTTTATCGAAAAAAATTTAAATCTGACCCAAATTATATACATTATAGTTCACAATAGTTGTATTTATATACATACATATATAAATGCATACATATATATAAATATATATATATATATATATATATTACATATGTACATAAAAATATTAATCTTTCTTTTTTAATTTATTAAAAATATTATTTATTCAACATAATATGCACACAAAAATTATGGAACGAATTTTCAATATTATATTTTTAAGAAATAATCTTCTTTTATAATATATAAATATATATTAAGATTTATATAATGTATATATTATATATAATATATATATATATATATATTATAATATATAAAATATTGAATTATCAATGTTTCATGCGCTTTAACTTTATTTTTTTTTTTTTTATTTTTTCTTTTTCCTTTTAAATATAATAATATTATTATAAACAAAAAAAAATAAAAAATAAATTGAATAAATAAAGATATTATTATATAATATTATAAAATCACTTAAAAAAGGAAAAAGATAAATATATAAAAAATATATATATATCACTTTATATATATATATATAAATATATTTATATATCAATATATAATATATATATTATATACCAATATTTGTTATATATATAAATATGAATATATATTATATATATAAGTATTATCAAATATACATATATATTATATATTATTATGAATTATATATATATTATATATTATATAGGTATATTATATATAATATATAAAAATGTTATAATCATCGGAAGGCGAAAAAAAATGTCAGTAGAAAAAAAAAAAAAAAAACTATATGAATATTTGTATACATGCATATAAAAATCATATAAATATAAAATTCATTTAGTAACTCTCTTCTTTTATTTAAAGTATAAAATATAAATATTATATTATTATATAAAAATTATTAAACATATAATTATATATATTTAATATATATATAAAATATGGTAAATTCGTAATGAAATTTATATAAATTAACAAGTATATATATATATATATATATATATATATATATACATATAAAATATATTATATATATATATATATTATTTAAATATATATTTTTATTCATGTACCAATATTATAAAACAATGATAGAAAGAGAAAATATCATTTCTTTCTTTTTATTTATAATTGCTTAAAAGAATGTTATATATATATATATATAACTAATTTTTTTTTTAATATTATACCATTGGAACATAATCTGAAAATATTTGAGGAATATATATTAAAAATATATTATATATATTATTTATTTACCTTATGTTTCTTATATATATATATATATATATATATATATAACATATTTTATTATTTATAAAATTCTTATTGAGTTATTTATTCTTTATAAAATAAAATATTATTCAACTTATTAAAGAATAAGTCAAAATAGGAAATAATCAAATGAAATATAAATTTTTTTTTTTTTTTTTTATGTTTTCTTGGCAATTTTTATAAACTTATGTTTATAATTTTTTTTAATTTTTTTATTAATCCTTCCATTTTTAATTGTACTCCATTTTTTTATTTGTATAATATATATGAAAAGTAATAGACCAAGATTCCATGAAAATTTTTATTTTATATTTTGTAAATATTAAAATCATGATTTCTTTTTTAAAAAAAAAAAAAAAAAAAAGAAGAAGCATACATATATAATATGTATGTATATTATGGTAGTTATAAAGAAATATATATATATATATATATATATATATATATATAATATATATATCAAAAAATATATTTGTATATCATTATAGATTTTATTTTTAAAAATATGTAGGATATGAAATAATATTTATTAATTATCCATATATATTACATAAATATAAAATTTACATTAATTATGTAACATATATCTATGCAATTGCTCATATTATAATATCCAAATAAATATAAATATGTTCATATATTTATACTGAATTATAATTATAATTATAATCATTTTATCATATATAATTTTCTTTAAACAACCAAACCTTCTTCCACTCTCGCAAATAAAAAAAAAAAAAAAAAAATTAAGAGACTTATTTTATAAAAATAATAAATATATTAAAATTATTTTTCAAAAAAAATCATAGTATAATAAACATATGTAGGCGGTAAAAACAATTGGAAATTTTTATTAACATACAAATATTGTCGTAACTCCAAATTATATATTATATGTACGATATTTATTATTATTCTTTTTTTACAATACGGATGTAAAATATTTAAAAAAAAAAAAAAAAAAAAAAGGATGTTTGTTGTTAAAAAAAATTTTATTAAAGTAAAAATAAAATAAAAATATATAACATATAAGATATATTTATAAAATATATAACCTTTTTCTACACATATAAAAAAAAAAAAAAAAAAAAACAAACAAACAAACAAACAAACAAACAAACAAATAAATAAATATATAAATAAATAAATAAACAAATATATAATTATATATATAGTAGGGGCTTCATTTATATAGTATCATTTATTATATCCGTATCAGAAATATACAATTCTTTTATTAGCTTTATTGTTTTATCCATTACACGTTGTAGTGATGTAATGCCCAATAAGAATCCTTCATCACTCTGATTTTTATTTAAACTTGCATGAGCAAAATCAATTATATATACATGAACACTTTTAAGAATTTTTTGATTTAATTTATTTTGTATGATTACATTTCTTTCTTGATTTGATAAAGATTCATAAAATACTTTTTCAATTTTTAATTTAAAGTTTAATATTTCTTCAAAATTAATTTTATCTTGATCACATAATTTATTTTTTTTATCTTTATAATAAAAAGAATTATTCTGTTCATCATTTGAGTTAATATTATCATTTGACATAATTACATTGCTTGTTTGTAGATTTTTTTTTTCTATTTTATCTTTTGATGAAAAATTATCTTCATTTTCTTTTTTTGAAGGATCTGAATCAAATACAAATAAAAGACTTGTTCCATAAAATGCAAAATAATTTTGTTCCACAAAAAAAATTTTCATTTCTTCTAATATGATAAGTATTTTTTTTATTAATAATATAGATAAATGTATATTATCACATGCAGTAAAATAAGATATAAATGCTTGTACGAAATTTTCGTCATCTTTTATAGAATGTGCATCTTCTTTCGATATAAAAAATGGTTCTTTCTTTTTTTTTGACCATCCTATTAAACTAGTTAAATGAAAACCATGTGATAAACATGATCGATTTTTTGCTTTCTCAATTTTCTTTTGTATAGATTCTTCATTACAATCATCACCATATAATCTAATTCCCATTTTAATATCCATAACACAAGGATGTCTCATCGAACTTAAAACATTACTTAGACATATAGCAGTTTTATGCTCTTCCTCTTCTTCAACTTGTGCTTCTTCTTGAATATTTGTGTTTATATCTAATGGATATAAAGAATCATCATTTTTTAACATATTACTTTTTTCATTCGATGATATTTTATATATCATATTATTCCCAGCATTATTTGTATCATTATATTCTGTCGATTCCTTATTTTTAAAAATTTTGGATGCAGACCATTCAATATATGTCTTTTTCATATAATCCATAAATGTATTATTACTAATCTTAGGAGTACTATTATCATCATTAATTTCCTTATTTTCTTTTTGACTAATACTATTAATTTGATTTCGCTTTAAAAATATATGATAACAAGGCACTGTGAATTTAATAAATTGTTTACATAGAATATGTTCACGTTCATCAAAAGGAAGTTGAATAGAAACATTTTCTATAGTTTCCTTATTATCTAAGATGAAAGTATAATTGTTCTTTGTTCTTGAAATATTTATTTCTTTTAAGCAACTAAGATATAGCCAAGCATAAAAGAAAGCTTCAGATTCTGAACACAATTTAATTATTTTGGTAATTTTATTATGTACAGGTAAAATCCATTGATTTCTATGACCACTTCCATAAAAAAATATAAAACCTTTTTTTATTTTGGTATACATATTAAAGGTATTTAATACTTGATTTTCATTATATTTTAGATTGGTTAAATCGCAGTTCATATAATAATTATTTATATGATTTTCATTTGAAGAATTAGGACCCTCTACATGATTATCATCATTAATATGTGTTAAATGAGAATGTCGTTTATGTGTATTATTAATGTTGTTTTTATTTTTATGGTTTAATAAATTAGCACTGAATAGTTTATTTTGATTAGTTTTAATTTTTCTTTTGGATTTATTTTTATTAGAATTCAAATTATCATTTTGACATATTTTATCATTTTGACATAATTTATCATTTTGATATATTTTATCATTTTGACATATATTATCATTTTGATATATTTTATCATTTTGATATATTTTATTATTTTCATTTTTTTGTTTTGTATTCCTTTTTGACCCTTTCATTTGTAGTTCACCATTAATATTTATAATATCATTTATTTGTTTTTTTTTTTTTTTATATATATAATTTTTTTTTTTTTTTTTTTCTGTGTGCAATAGATTATTATTAGATGAATTATTATTATTATTATATATATTATTCAAACCACGATTTATTTTGAGTTTTAATTTATTTAATAAAATGACCTTTCGACGATTACAAGTACTACTACAAGAACTACTATAATTAATATCATCATTTGATAAATATAAATCACTTTGTGACATATTAGAAATAGTAGTTGAAGAATCTGTATATTTAAAACTTTTTTTTTTAATAAACATATCATGTATATTCATATTAGATATATTATTATTTATGTGTTTTAATTTGTTTAATTTATTTTGCATATATGAATTCATAATTTCATTACTATTAAAATAATGATTATTTTTAATAACTTGTGATGATTTATTAATTTTAATTTTAATTTTTCTTTCTGGATTGATTTCTCTACCTTCCAATTTTTTTTTTTTAATAAATTCATTATATGTTGGTAATTCTATATCTAAATGGTATGGTTCTCCTTTTAATACGTTTAAAAAATATTTAATAACTTTATAAGTAGAATAATGTAACAACCCACTTGTAATTAATTCTTTAGTTCGTGAAACTACATTATTATTATTTGTATATAATTTTCTAAAATAATAATTTATATCTTTATTGTTATATTTATCATATGATGAACATTTTAATTTATAAAAATTGACATGATCACTCATATTATTTTTATTACTAAAATTATTTTTAGGGTAATCCACAAATTCATTATTTTGAATACAATTTGTTCCAACAAAGGATTCATCATAATTTTTATTTTTTTTAAATCTCTCATCAGTATTATTATCTAAATTGTAATTATTTAAATAATCTTTATCATACATAATATTATTATTATTGATAATTTCATGATCATTCATATTATCACATTCGTTTTTATTATTTTCATCATTTTCATCATTTTCTTTTTTTTCTTTTTTTTGTTCATTTCCATTTAACAATATTTTGGATGAATCTTCATTAGAAATATATTCCTTCTGATCATTCAAAATATTCATTTCTTTATTATTATCATTATTACATTGCAACCTTTTTATAAATTCTTTGTCTCTAGTTGTATTTCTATTTTTTTTTATTAATGCTTTAATACAAGCTATTGTGCATTTAGGTAGATAATTTAAATTGTATCCACCTTCTAAGACTAAAATTATTCTGCCATTACAAAATATATTTGCAAAATGTTTTAATTGAAAAGTCATCCATTGATATAAATTATGTGTTAAGTTACATTCTCCTAATGGATCATTAATTGATGCATCGAATCCACAAGAAATAAAAATAAATTCTGGTCTGAATTTTTCTAATATTGGCAATAATAAATATTTAAAAACATAATATACATCACAATTATTATATCCTTTTTCTAATGGAACATTAATATTAAATTTATATCCTTCCTTTTCTCCTAATTCATTTTTCGCACCAGTTCTAGGATAAAATAAATTTTCTTCATATATTTTTTTAGATTTCTTATTTTTTTTTTTATACTTTTTATCACTATTAGGTGATTTATCAAACTTTATTCTTTTCTCACCCTGTGATATTATCTTATTATTCTTGTTATTATCATTATGGATGCTCTCATTATTATTGTTCTTCTCATCATTATGATTTTTCTCATCACTATGGTTTTTATCATCATTATGGTTTTTATCATCATTATTTTTCTTACTATCATCATTCTTCTTAGGGTCATTTTTTTTTTTTTTTTTTTTTTTTTCATCATCCTTTTCAATTTCATCACCATCTATATTTTTATTTTTACTCTTATTCCTCTTTTTATTGGCACGCTTTTTTTTTTTTTTAACCTTTTCATCTACCTTTTTATCAAATCGATGTATAGAAAAACAAAGAACATCCTTGTCGCCATAAAATATTTCTTGAGTCCCATTATCATGATGCACATCCCAATCAAAAATAAAAACCTTTCTTATCCCATATTTTTTAAAAATATACTTACAAGCTACACTTATGTTGTTAAAAATGCAAAAACCTGAAGGATGGCTCCTACTACAATGATGACCAGGAGGTCTAATTGCAGCGAATCCACAATTAATATCAGTAAAAGTATTAACATCATTACAATCATTCATATTATAAATAGTAGAAGAATAACTTCTATATGGTAAATTAAAAATATCAGAATTATTACTATTAAAGAATGTATTATTTTTAAAATTCTCTTCAAAATTATTTGAACAATTATCCTTCTCACATATTTTATATAAATATTCTGATTCGATTACATTTTTATTATTACATTCTAATATTTCATCTGTGTTTTTATGGTAATCTATAATTTCTTCATCTTTCTTCAAAGCAGTAGGAACAATCATGTCTTCATGATTACTATTATTCGATATGCTTAACTTATTAGATATGCTCAATTTATCACATATACTTAATCTATTACCTATAGCAGATTCATTATTTATATTATTATTATGGATACTATCACTTTGATCATTTTCATTATAATAAGAATTATTGCTACTATTAGTATGGTTGATACAATCTTTTTTTTGATTAATATTATTCTCTTCATTGGATGATTCGTTTGTATGTTCATCCTTCTCATTATGATAATTACAATCATCCGGGTCTACCCCTAAATTATTTTCATCAGATATAATATTATCATTAATAATAACATTATTTATATTAGGTAAATGACTTTGCACGTTTATCTCATTTTTATAATTATATATAGAACAATTTATATTACTATTACTATTATTATTATTGTTATTTTTTTTTTTTATTTTTTGATTTTTTTCATTGAATTTATTCATTTTATATACATTGTTATTATTACGAAATAAATCTAAATTATTAAACGCATGGTAGTTAGTACTTGTTCTATATAAACTACTCTCCGATTTTGAACGTCTTAAAAATTTTTCATGATACATTTTTTTGGAGTGATAATTTCTTTTTATCGAATTAGTATTAAGATTTTTATAAAAATCATAATTATAACGTAAAGACTTTTTAAAATCTATATATTTAAATTTATCTTTTTTATCACATAAAATAGCATCACATAAATTTAGTAAACCGCCGATAGCTCTAATAGAAACAGTTCCTGTATATGATGTATAATATGTATCATGTTTATCAAATGGATATATAACACTTTGATTATTATGTTTTAATTTTTTTTTTAATGAATAAAAAATATTATTAATATGTGTACTTGAATGACATTCTCTAATTTCATCATATAAAGCTTCTCTACATTTTATTTGAACCATTTTATTAATTAATTTCTTTTCTTTTAAAGCTTTAATAATGCATTTAATACGATCTGGACTTTCTACATGATTCTCATCAAAATGTAATTTTTCACACATATATTCTTCATCACAAACAAAACCAATACAATCATATTCTACATTATCTTTTAAAAGGTTTAGATCTTTCATTTTCTTCATTTTTCTTTTTATTCTTTCTTTTTCAAAAATTTTATTATGTTTATAATAATTCCGACTATTTATTGCTTGTTCATATATTTCATGTGTCATTTGAAGTGGTATTTTATCTTCACAATGTGTTGTATATTTGTAATTACTAAACATGGAATGTTTATTATATATATTGATTTTATTATTATTATTATTATTAAAAGAGTAGTTATCATATATATCTTTATGTGACATATATAAATTTTTTTTTTTGGTAGTGCTATATGTTGAATTATATATTTTATTCTTATTATTATTTATTTCATCATCATCCATATATAATAAGTAATCGTTTGAATTTTCTTTACTATTTAAACTTGTAAAATCATCATGACCTTCATATTCAATATAAAAATTTTTCTTTTTATGTATATTTGTATCTGTATTATTCTTCAAAGAAAATAATAATTTATCGAGTATATATTTATTTGCATTAATTTGTTCATCATTACTAAAAAGAGAATCATTTAGATTTTCTGTTAACGAGGATTTTTTATTTCTTTTGACTTTCTTAACATTATTTATATGACCTGATTTAATCTTTTTATTTCTTTTATTATTTTCATTATTTTTATTATTTTTTTTAATTTTTTCAGTTTTTTTATTTTTTTTATTAATTGATAATTTTTTTGCATATTTTATATTTATGTCACTTTTTTTTTTTTTTTTTTTTTTTTTTTTTTTTTTTTTTTTTTTTTTTTTTTTTTTTTTTTTTTTTTTTTTTTTTTGTATGAAATGATAATTAATTTCATTAATTTTTTTTTTTATATATATAGGAGATGTATTACTTTGTGGGCTTAGCTCACTATCAAAACTGTTAAGAGATATTTTCTTTTTTCCTTTTTTTATATTCTTATATCCTATTATGACAACATCACTATTATTTTCTTTGTCGTCATAAGTAATATCTTCATCATATTTTAATTTATAATCATATTTTTTAATATCATCATTATTTTGTATATCATTATAATTTATGTCTTTATTAATATTCTGTTCATTTCTTCTATATTTACTATATTTCCTAGTTGCATTATTTTTACTATCTAAGGGGTGTGTTTTATTTTTTTTATTTTTTTTTTCATTATATTGTAAGTTGGATTCTCTCATATATTTGTTTATATCGTTAATACTTTTATAACTGTCTACAATAAGGTTTTTAAACATGTTGTCTATTTGTGGAATTATATCATTATTATCAAGTGTATTATCGTGATCAATATTTAAGTTGGTATTCTCATTTTTTTTTTTATGATTTGTAATTTTTTTTTTCATATTTGAATGTTTGAGGGCTGTTACGGTTAATTTATGCTTTTAACATATAATTTATATGTCTTGAGTGATATACATATATATATATATATATATTAAAAAATAAACAAAAAAAAAAAAATATATATATATATATATATATATATATATATGTGCCTATGGTTGTGTATACTTATTTTTTTAATAAGTTGTAGTTTTTATTACGCACATGTTTCTTATCATCTTTTTTTTTTTTAAATATTCTTGGAGATAGTACTCTCGAATATTATATATCAGGTTTATTCATTTAAGATAATAAATATATTATGATATGGTGGTAAGGACAAGCAAAAAAAAAAAAAAAAAAAGAAAGAAATAATAATAAATAATAAATTAATAATAATAAAATTAATATTATAAAATAAATAATAAATAAATAAAAATAAAATAAAATAAAATAAAAAAAAAAATTTTAATTATTTTAATATAAAAAATAAACAATATATAAAATATATATTTAGTAAATCAATTATCAT